>NC_081560.1:180974472-180987726 GCF_022355385.1 Mustela nigripes | reverse complement strand
TTTTTTTTTTTTTTTTTTTTTTTTTTTTTTTTAGATTTTATTTATTTATTTGTCAGAGAGAGAGAGAACAAGTAGGCGAGAAGCAGGCAGAGAGAGAGAGGGAAGCAGGCTCCCCACTGAGCAGAGAGCCCGATGTGGGGCTCAATCCCAGGACCCTGGGATCATGACCCGAGCCGAAGGCAGAGGCCTTAACTCACTGAGCCACCCAGGCACCCCCACATGGCATTCTTTTTAAAGGGTCTTGGTTATTCTTGACACTTTGACCCTCCATATAAAATTCAGGAGCAGTTTACAAATTTTACCTTAAAAACTCTGATGTAATTTTGATTGGCATTACATACAATTTATAAAATAATTTGGGAAGAACTGACATCTTAATTGTGCATCTGTGAACATACTTAGCTCCACTTCTTGAGATCACCTTTTATTTCAATTCTGTTTTATAGTTTGCTTCCATAAGTTCCCACAGGTATTTGTCAGACGTTTTCCTACATAGCCTATAGTTTTGTTAGTGTTATAAATAGCATCTTCTTCTTTTTATTATGGGTGCTAGTTTTTTTCTTTCTTTCTTTCCTTTCTTCCTTTCTTTTTTTAAATGTAAGCTCCATGCCCAGTGTGGGGCTCGAACTCATGGCCCTAAGATCAAGAGTCACACACTTTACCAACTGGGCCAGTCAGGCGCCTCCGTCTAGTGAGTTATTTCTATTATATAGGAATGCCATTAATTCGTATATGTTGATTTTATACCTACAGACTTGCAGGGCTAACAGTATTTCTAAAAATTCTCCCAACTTTCCATGTACCTAATCATGTCATCACCAGAGAGAAGGTGTTTTCTGTTCAAACTCCTGTTTTGTCTCAGTGCTCTGATAGTGCAGGATCACCTACGCGATCTTGAGAAATGTCCGCTTCTCTTCTTCTGATCGGCTTTCTCATCTCCTAACCTCCTCCGCATCTTCCCTGATCCGGTTTAAGCACCATGAAAGATGCTGAAGAGAAGCGAAGATCTCCCTAGATTATGAAGAGCCGGGTGCTGCGGCGATGGTCAGTCCGGGGACAGCCGCCCCACCCTCAAGGCCTGTGTTATCCATGTGCAACACGGCTGAGATGAAGTGAATCCGCTGAGATAAAACTGCTTAGACTTTATACTTAGACTATGTGCCTTGGCTTCAAAATAACAGGACTAAACTTGGGATGTTATACCTTCAGTAGGGTCCTACCAGAGAGACCAAAAATTACAGAATTACAGCATACATTTGCTTAATAATTTCGGTCTGAAATTATGCAACAGATATCAGCATTCTTTTACATTTTTTTCCTCATTCAAATAACTAAGATTATGTTTTAGGAGAATGGTGCCTCCTGGTACATGATATTTCCAAGAACAAAATTAATTTAATGCCTTCTTTGCAGTCTTTGCTCTTCTTAAATGGGTTCTGACTCTGTTCCGTATCAGTGTTTTTCAAACTGTGCATGATGATGAGTAACAGATTATAAAATCAGTGTTTCAGATGAAACAGAAAATATCAGAGCAGCACCCGACAAGTCTAAATACTGCTCTACAGGCCTTTGTTTTTAGTGGTGTGTGAGAGCAGGGTGACAGCAGCTCACAAGCACACGACACAACTCTTCCCCACTGTGGCTACTAGCGTCCTGTTGGCAGCTCAAGGTTGGCCATGGAGGGAGTATGTATATCATGGAAACCAGCAAATTCTATAAATTTATAGAATTCTATAAATTCCCCAGAGTCTGTTACCACACATGACTATTTCTGATAATTAAATAGACGTGTGTGTATGTGTGTGTATAAAATTCGTATACTAAATTTTAATGTCAAATGTATTTTTTACTATAGCTTGAAACAAAAAAAATGTGAACCCTGTGCTCTCAACAAGTTTCTTTTCCAATTTACTTTCCACAACTAACCTCTGTCTTACTTTAGGCCGACATTTATCTTTCAGTGTCAGTTTGGTTATAAAACTGTTTTTCAGAGTCACTATTATAGAGATTAGTATTTCCAGAACAGGTACAATTGATAATACCTAAGAAATGCATTTATAGGGGTGCCTATGTGGCTCAGTAGGTAAAGCATCAGGGTTTGGTTCAGGTCATGATCTTAAGTCCTGGGGTCAGGCCCCACGTCAAGCTCCCTGATCAGCAGGGAGTCTGCTTCTCCCTCTGCCCCTTCCCCTGCTCATGCTCTCTCTATAAAAAATAAATAAAATCCCTTTAAAAAATGCATTTATAATTATTTTTAAAAAACAAAACATGTCCCAAGAAATCTACGCTATTATGTTAGATTAACTGTCAAAATATTTTTTAAATATAAGGGTTCAATATGAAAGGATGACATTAATTTTTTTATCTCTATTAAATATTACATCAAGCACAACAAAAATTTAATAATTAATAGTTAGCCGCTAAACTCGACTGTCAGCTCCTAACAAAACATAAAATCTAGTCCTTACTTGAAGCTATTCAAAATATGAACTAGGGAAGGTTAACATTTTAGAGGCCCCTTTTACCGATAACAAAGTATTATTTTAATGTTTTCTGTTAGAGAGGTTATCTAAGTTTTAATAACTACAACATTAAACAATAGTAACTACAGTGTTCTGTATCTCACTTCCATGTATGCAAATTGAATTCACCTAATTTATTTCAAACATTTAATTCAACCACGAAGTAGACTAATCATAAGAAATTAACACAATTATGTAAAACATTACCCAGTAGTTTCAGAATGGCTAGTAAATCTTGAGACATGTGTTCCTATTCTGTTTTCTACTTATTTTCAAAAATCAGAAGTTAAACTCAAGTCTTCTACTGAACAGTAATTTGAAAAGCATCCAAATGCTTGGCAATTGCTGTTAACAACAGATCCCGGCAGACTAAGTTGATTTTAAGGTTTGCTACGAGTACCTTTTTAGATTTGTGATACGTCCCTGAAAAACAGTCTATCTTCAGACAGGGAAGCCACGATTCGTATCTCATGAACAACAGCACCCCTTCAAAAGCAATGCTCTTGTGAACAGGATCAAAACAAGCTCTTATCAATAAAACCAGCTCTCAGGGCACTTGGGTGGCTCAGTCGGTTAAGCTACTGATTCATGATTTCGGTTCAGGTCACGATCTCCAGGTTCTGGGATCAGGTCATGATCTCAGGATTCTGGGATCAAACCCCAAGTCAAGCTCCACGCTCAGCAGGGAGTCTGCTTGAGATTCTCTCCCTCTGCCCTTCCCTCACACATACGTGTGCACATTCTCTCTCTCCCCCTGCTCTAAAATAATTCTTTAAAAAAAAAAATAAAGTCGGTTCCATTGTGAGTGGTGTTGTAGGAGGCTCCAATATATACAAAGGCCTATGTTTTTTAAAGAAATGGGTAAAGGAAATAAGCCCACCTACCTCTAGTTTTTCACTGAACTCCTCTGTATAGGGAATAAATCTGCTGTCCGTGTCCCCTTTGTAGAACCAAGTACAGCGTCTCACTTCAGCGGGCTCCTCCTCCCAGTACACAGCCTTCCTCACTCGGTCATAGAGATACACGTCATAGCGCCCTCCATCTGTGCCTAGAACCACGCTCTCGGGGTCTGGCTGGACTGGGGCACAAAGTTCACATTTTAACCCAACAGTAACAAGGCATGTTAAAAAGTAATAAATAATGAATATGGTGATTGGCTGATCCTAAAAGACAACTAAGTTCATTTTTGTTTAAAAACAGAATTTTAAGATGAATTTGTGCTGTCCAAAATTAAGACTCTTCTTAACTGAAGAAAAAAAGAGCCAGAGCGAAGTTTTAAAACATAATCATTTAAGGGGCTCCTGGATGGCTCAGCTGGTAAAGCACATGCCTTCAGCTCAGGTCATGATCCCAGGGTCCCAGGATTCAGTCCTGCATTGGGCTCCCTGCTCAGTAGGGAGTCGCTTCTCCCTCTCCCTCTAGTCCCCACCCAGCTTGTGGGCGTGCACATGCACACGTGCTCTCTCAAATAAATAAAATCTTTTTTAAAAAAATGACCATTTTTTTAAAAATCATAAAATAATTCAAATAACTGCCAGGTTTCCTTTTTTTAATCAAAGCAGCAATGCTCCATAAAGTATATTTCTAGGGGGTATTAACAAGTGACTTTTTTTTAAAGATTTTATTTATTTGTTTGACAGAGATCACAAGTAGGCAGAGAGGCAGGCAGGGCGGGGAAGGGGGAAGCAGGCTCCCTGCCGAGCAGAGAGCCTGATGCAGGGCTTGATCCTAGGACCCTAGGATCATGACCTGAGCCAAAGGCAGAGGCTTTAATCCACTGAGCCACCCGGGCACCCCTAACGAGTGATTTTTAAGTCCCATGATGAATTATCAGGATAGAGATGCCTGGGTGGTAAAGTCGGTTAAACATCTGACTTCAGCTCGGGTCATAATCCGAGGCTCCTGGGATTGAGTCCAGCATCAGGCTCCTTGCTTAAGCATGGAACCTGCTTCTCCCTCTGCCTACCACTCCCCCTACTTGTGCCCATGCTCTATTTCTGACAAACAAATAAATAAAATCTTTAAAAAAAAAAAAAGAGAGAGAGAGAAATATCATCAGGATAAATACACATATTTCTATACTCCCAATTCTCAGAGAACCTTAAGACTACAGCGCACTATCTCAAAAGGTGAATGGGGTTAAATCATTTCCAAAACTCACCTGACCACAGAACACTTTTCAGAGCATCTTCAGGAACAAGAGTTCCAAAGATGTTTTATAAATGCCCAATAGCTACAAATGAATAAGGGAAATAGAAAAATTGACACCCACATTATGTGAACTAGTCTATTTCTCTAACTTAAAACACCTTTAAACAAAGAAGAAAATTATTAAAACATTTCTTTAAAAACCTTGCTCAAATAACTCAGGACTTGCGTTCATATCACTGTCTTAAGGTAACGAGTCTGGTGGAGTCTACAGGGACTAATTTGACATTCACAAAAAAAAAGCCGTGGATAAATACTCTTTATTTCTGTTCTTCCTAAAATCAGATACAAATGTATCATACGCAATCAGTACTTACCTGAGTTATAGATTTCTTCAAGATTCGAAGAGTCAAACATACTGAAAGGCATCCACAGTTGTTTGTATTCTACCTCCTTGCAGTAAAACCAGTGGGGCTGAACAGGTTCATACTGGTTTTGAAGTAGAAAAGGAGATGGCGCTTGCACAGAGGGACCTGCTGGTCTAGCCAGGGCCTGCTGTTGCGTTGGAGGGGTCAACCCTGATGGCATTGAAGGAGGAATCTGAAGGACACAAAAAAAGTTAGAGAACTATGATGTTTGTTCAAGAAAACAATTCCATATATGCCTCGGACCCAAAGTGACATTAGTAATGATTATCCTACATGTATTTCTAGACAACTGTTTCGTTTAATAACTAGGCCTGAAAGCAACTAAAATTTTTTTTATAAATCTAACAAAACCCAACACCATCTTAAAAGTAAGCTGGGCTTTCTCAAACTCAGGGCAAAGTAAATTAGCACCTTCACAGAAATCAACCTAGCAGTGTGTCTTCTACAATTTAGTAAATCTTTATAACGTGCACATTCCTTGACCCCTCTGTTCCATTTCTTAGAACTCATCCTAAAGATTTAACTAAAAAACAAGTAAAAATTTACCTATAAAGATGTACACAACAGGTCATTTATAACAGAAAGTCACTGGACATAATTTAAATGTCTTACAGAAGGGCGCCTGGGTGGCTTAGTTAAGTGTCTGCCTTTGGCTCAGGTCATGATCCCAGGGTCCTGGGATCAAGCCCCGCACTGGGCTCCCTGCTCCGTGAGAAGCCTGCTTCTCCCCCTCCCACTCTTGTGTTCCCTGCTTATGTTCCTTCTCCTCTCACTGTGTCTCTGTCAAATAAATAAAATCTTCAAAGAAAAACAGTCTTCTAGAGACCTGATTAAATAAATTATGTTACTTAAATCCTGAAATTCTCTAGAGCCATTACAAATGTTGTAGAAAAAAAAGTTAACATCTAAAAAATATTCATGGAAATATTTTTTTCTAGAAAAAATATAACAAAGATATATAACAAAATGAAAAGATGGGTTACAGAGAGACAATTTTGAATCATTTGACTTTTCTACATTTTCCAAATTTTCTGTACCGGAAATACTTTTAAAATCAGAGTCTAACTATTTTTAAATTTTTTACTTGAAAATCATTTTGGAATGTATCAATGTTAAAGCTACTGAGGTGTTAACTGTACAGTGCTTATATGAAAGAACTTTCTTACTCTTAGAAAATACGTACAAGGAACGCCTGGGTGGCTCAGTTGGTTGAGCACCTGCCTTCAGCTCACGGAATGATCCCAAGGTCCTGGGATCGAGTCCCGCATTGGGTTCCCTGCTGAATGGGGAGTCTGCTTCTCCCTCTGCCTCTCCCCCTACCTGACTTGTGCTCTCTCTCTTGCACACTCTCTCAAATAAATAAATAGGATCTTAAAAAAAAAAAAAGAAAATATTTAGGAGTAAAGAGTCATCATGTATTCAACTGACCAAGTATTTCCCAAAACAACTGCACACATACATGGTGAGAACAGGAGAGAGAGGACGACCAAATGCGTGGGAGTGCACGTGTGCACAAGCGACAGAACAAACGGGGGAAGATGGAATGACAGATCAACATGGGTGAAGCGTACCAGGGTGCTATTTGCATTTTTGCAACTTTCTTCCTCCTTCTTCTTCTTTTTTTTTTTTTAAGATTTTATTTATTTATTTGACAGAGATCACAAGCAGGCAGAAAGGCAGAGGAAGGGAAGCAGGTTCCCTGCTGAGCAGAGAGCCTGACACGGGGCTCAATCCCAGGACCCTGGGATCATGACCTGAGCTGAAAGCACGGGCTTTAACCCACTGAGCCACCCAGGTGCCCCTTCTTTTTTTTTTTTTTTTTTTTTAAGTAGACTCCATGCCTAGCACAGAGCTCAGTGCAGGGCTGAAACTCACGACACTGAGATCAAGACCTTAGCTGAGATCAACTAAGCCACCCAGGAACCCCTGCCACGTTCTTTTAAGTCTGAAATTACCACTTTTAAAATTCTTAAATTAGATATCTTTTCAAGAGTTTAATCAGCAAACTAGTATGTTAACTATACTGCACACTGTGATTCCAGTTATGTTCCAATATGCTGAAATCTAACATTGCCAAGCATTTACATGTTGAAAGGATTTAAATTAAACAATAAAACAGAGCCCATTCTCTATCCCCAAGAGAGATGCGAGGTTATATTCTAACGATAATACTGCTACCCTTGCCACACTGGTTTGGGTTCTTAATTCTTCCTTTTAATCACTTCCATTTCTTTGATTCAGGTGATTTCCCTGTGGAAGTCAGTTGAGCAATTAGCTGGGAAAATGGCATAAGGGAATTTCATAAAATTTACCCAATGCAAATGTTGTTCCATCACCCTCCTGAGAGAGAATCTGACTGTCTAGACCCAAACTTCATAATGTAAATAAAAGAAATTACTGGAGTAATCAATTTTTAGTTCCTGTAATTGAATGGTCTGATTAAATAGAATAATTAAAAAGTGAGAAGCTGGCAGTCCGTTCATAACTGCTTCAACTCTCACATGTCCCCAGATGACATTTATTATTGATCTCTTACACTAAAATCTGGGAATACTGACATGTAGTTAACTCATTAAAATCAAGAACTACTTCCAAACACTGATAATATAAACCAATATAAGAACCATTTTACGAGCTACCTTTGAAAGAATGTTTCCTTCAAAGCATGTAGCTTACAAAGAAGGGCCTCTGAAAATAATGTCATCACGTTGATTATTAAAAGTGCAGTGTTTTAAAAGACACAGGCTAAGATGACAGATTAAAAAATCAGAGTGAATAGCTAGGATTTCAAAACACGTCTCCTACCGGTGGCAGAGATCCTCCCGGCATCTGGTACATCTGCATGGGGGGCCCCGGGGCTGGAGGATGGGCGGGATGGGCCGGGGTCTGGCACTGCTGCAGCTGCGGTGGGGCGATGTAAGGATTGGCCCTGCTGCTCACAGGGGTATGACGATACGGATTGTGTCCTTGTTGGGGTGCTCCTTGCGGTGGGCTCCCAAAACTGGAAGGAGGGAGACTACCCGGCTGAGAAGGCAGGTAAGCATTCATTCCCATCTGTGAAGGTGGGGCACCATACTGAGCCTGCGAAATGGGCGGTGAACACGCATTCAACCCATCTTGGGGTCCAGTTGTAAAAGGGAGAGCAGCGGGGGACTTGGAGAATGCGGAGTGCCCAGCTGACGTTGCCACAGTCGTTAACGGGGACTGTCCAATATTCCCAAAAGGATCACTACTGCTTGATACCTGAGAGAAGTAACTAAATGTCTGTGGGGTAGACGTGTGAGCAGAAGTCTGCCCGAGGAAGCTGTCCTCCTCACCGACATCCGTGGAATCCTCTGAAAGGGAACGGGAGAGCAAACAGTTTAAAGGTTCGTCTACGGCTCTGCAGAGAGGACCCAACACGGCAGATCTAGCAACTGTACCTCATTTTATTGTTCTATTTCTGCATTACAGAAAAAAAAAAAAAACAAAGATGAAAACCTTTTCTTTTCTTCGAAACGAAAAACTGGAAAATACGAATGAGAAACAAGAAAAAGAGGGAAAAATTAGATTTCATTCATAAGCCAATCTCTCAGAGATAATCACTTTGGTACATGGCCTTTTACATTTTTTGAATAAATATAGTTAAGTATTTATTTTGTAAATATACATAGATCACACCTATTTATCTAAGGATGCTTTCAAGAAGGGAAATGAAATTTGGATCTACAATTTTTATATCTCATTTTTTCCTGGTAAAAAAATAATTCAAATATTATTCTACTACCAAATTACACATAATTTTATTTCTACAGTAATAAGAAACTTAAGTGCAGATATGACTGTGTTGACAAGAAGGGTGTGTTTCAGGACTCCTACCTACTACAAAGCACTCATTGTACAAATGAACATGTGGTATTTGTATTCCCAAGGCAAAGTAGGTCAACCATTTATTGCCATCCCTAAAATCACACAGTATCACATCCAGATAACTAGCCTTTAGAGAATGTCAAATCGTGAGAAAAGTCATTTTCTAACCAAAGGAAGTTCTCTTCACTTGCCTTTGCCAAAAATGATTTTCACTGCAGGTATTGTCAACCCCAAATTATCTTCTCTTCTGCCACCAAGCTGTAAAATAAAAGCCTGTTCCCTGGGACGCCTGGAGGGCTCAGTCAGCAAAGTGTCGCCTTCAGCTCAGGTCATGATCCAGGGGTCCTGGGATCGAGTCCCTCACTGGGCTCCCTGCTTCTTCCTCTCCCTCTGCCTGCTGCTCCCCCTGCTTGTGGGCGTGTGTGTGCATGTGTGTGTGTGTGTGCGCGCGCACACACTCTCTCTCTCCTCTCTCTCTCTCTCTGACAAATAAATAAAACCTTAAAAAGAAAAAGAAAAAAGCATGTTTCCTCTACACCACCTAAAAAGTCCAGCCTCTTCTTCCTTACTAAGCTTTTATACGCCCTTACCTTAGCTTGTAGAGACTTTCCTCTCCCTCATCTTTCCTCCTCCAGTCACATTCCCTCTTATCTCCTGCTGCTGGAGGCACGGAGCCCAACAGAGGTCCCACACCCAGCACACAGCACACTGTGATCCTTGCTCCCGAGTGGCCTTTCAAGCTCCAGGATCCTTCTCGACCTCTGTGAAGGAGGACACTTGGCTCACAGAGATTCTGGCTTGAGCTTCTAGGTTGCTCCCATTATATTTCTCACACATCAATTTAACTAAGATACTCCACTATTTAAAATACTCCTCTCAGTTGTTTCTTTGTAACTAAAAATAAAATACCACCTCCTGCACAAAGCCCTTTGTCTGCTGGTTCTATTCTCATTTTCAGATATATTTCCAGCTCCCACTCTCTCTTTTCAACTCTCTGGACCTCACTTGTCTGTATTTCTCAGTTTATCTCTCAACAACTAAAAACATGGAGTGGAGAAAACCTCTGTAGTATCCTTCTTCCTTTAAGACAAATGGGGATCAACCTGATCTCAGGAACTTTTTTCTGATTAGCATCCATTGTAAATGAAATGCTGATCTCAATGTGCTGCCAGCTCACCTCAGGGGCACTTTCTAATTACACGTGGACACATTTGGTAAAGACACCCACAACTTTAATGGGCACTTGTACACTTGTGACACTCCCAACTCTGTCTCAAACCGATACTGTTCTCAGGTGTTCCAGAACCTATTACCCAACTGCTTCCTCGACACTTCTGGCAGCTCAACCACATACACCTCGAACTTAGTAAGCCTAGAAATGAATTTGTCACCTTAACCGTCTCCCTTCTTGCGCTTTTACTCCACTCTACTATCTCAACAGATGTTTGTCAACAACCAGACACTCAAATCAAAACATCTCCTAGACTCCTCCCCTCCCATCATTTCTCAATTCCTTCATTTAATCATTCAGATACTCACTCAAGAAACATCTACACAGTATCGGGAGGCAGATACGTTGATTTCACAAACACTTACATAACGCTAGGTGCCAGACACTACACTCGGCACCTTACAAAAATCAACTCACTTCTCCTGACAGCTTTAGGAGGCTGTACAGATAAGGAAAGTGAAGCACAGAGAGGTAAAGTAACATGCCTGAGGTCACACAGCAAGTTACCGGCAGAGCCTGGGATGGACAACAGTCTGTGCTCCCAAATACCATACTCTGTGTGATGCCACACAATCATTAAACAGCAATACCCCTAGACAATAATGAAGAAGTGAAAGAGTTAGGGTGAACATAGGAATGGGGGACAAGAAGGAGGAAAAGCTCCTCAGACAACGGGAAGCACTGTCTTGAAAGAGGAGTACTGCATTCTGCACCTCTACTTTGCAAATATTACAAGTCTATCCCAGGAAAGGGAAGCTGTCCGTCCAGGACATTCCCTACTGCATCCTAGTTGAGAAGCACTAACTTCTCTGCATTCCCTAGCACACCAGTAGGTGTTCAACAAAAATCTGGGTGATGTCAGTGCCAGCGTGGAGCGGCCAGCCTTCGGGACAGAGGGCTCCTTGGACGAAGAGCAAGCCTCCTGATCTAGCCCCCGCTTGGGATATCTCAAAGCCCCCCGAGCCACTCAAACCTGGTCGCTCATGGCCCTGGCAAGCTACCCGGAGTCGGGTACACACGAAGCAAAACCTCCCACCCGGCCCTCGTCGCCCCACGCCCCCCGCCCGCCTCCCCACACACACTCGTCCCACCGGATTCCCCTCTCCCTACTACCTCCGGGCAGGAGCAAGGAGGCCGAGGCAGCGGCGGCTTGGGTGACTGGGATGAAGGGCACGTTGAAGCTGAATTCCGTGGCCGAGGAGGAAAAAAGTAAGTTAGTGCCCGATGAGGAGGTGCTGGCGGGACCGCCGCCTCCGTTAGGTTTCCTCTCGGCCATGGCTGCCGCCCACCGTCCGTTACACGTCTCCTGGAAGCCGGTGTACTAACACCGGCCGGAAACCGGTCACACTCGGGGCCAACACACTTCCGCACTTGCGCACAAGGCCCGGAACTCCGGGACGCTGCTCAGCCTCCTTCCCTTCCTCTGGAAAGCGCCGCCAGAAAGCAACATGGCGGCGCTAGCTTCCAGCCCGAGTCCTAGCACGTAATACTCCCCGGTACTGCCGGGGCCGAGGCTGGGGCTGGAGCGTGGGAGTAGCGGCGCTGCTAGTTCTGAATTTAGGCGCGAGCTGATGCTGAGGGTCGCGGGGGGCACTCTGGGCTTCCTAAAAGTACGGTCGGGCGAGTGGAACTGGCAAAGATTTCGAAGGAACGGCAGAAGGCTGCAGGAGCAGACAGCGGAGTGCTACCCGCATTGGGAGGGAAGAAGGGGGGTGTGAGCCATTTGTAGCCAAAGCCGAGCCCAGTTCACCCACGCTCGGACTCACATCCAGCCCGCCCACATGTCTTTCTGGACTGAACTGAACTCTTTCTGTTGGCCCATAAATAGAAATGGCAAAAACTTTGGAAGTTTTTAAGCCGTGTTTAAAAGAGGATCCAGAGAATTGAAATTTAGAGGTGCTACTTTTTAAAATAGCTTTCTATATCTGTCTGCAGTAATCAGATTAGCTGAATCCCAAAATGCACTGGGGGTGATTTGATGTAATTGTCACCTTTCATGTAGTTGGAGATTATGAAACAAAAAGTAACAGAAAAGTAGCTTTTTGAAGAGTGGGAGAGGAAGACAGACCCCGAAAGAGGCTTCGAAATAATGAAACTCCTCCCCACAGCTGTTCACACGCCTGTATAGAACCTATTTAGTTAATTCAGTAACTATTTAGTGTGCTTACTGTCAGAGATAAACAAAGCCAGACACTGGCTAAAGCAGTAAGAATAGATTTTACTCAGTAACAGCAATTACAACAGGAAAGAGGGTACATCGTGAATTGAACTGAACTTCCCCCAAAATAAAAAACTGGAGACTTTTTAAAGTCTGGGTGCTACTGGGAAAGCATTGAGAGGTGCCAAGGGGTGTTGGTCCATGGGACTGGGCCACTTGGGCTTGTTAATTGGCGTGTACCTGGAGGAGAAACAAACTTCTCATCTCTTTATGACAGCCAGTTACACAAGTTAAGGCAATACACCACCAGGCAGGGAGGAGATGGGCCTTGAGAAGACAGTTCTGTGTGGCTGATTTGCATCTCAAAATTATAAGGAATTGATAATTGCAAGTTTTCTAAAATAACTATGCTGAAAGGGAGCTCAGGGGCCTATATGCCTATCACCAAGTCTGGGCTGGAACAAACAGTAAAATACCCTGGCAGTGTTGGGCTTTCTCAGGGCAGGCATTTTAAGGAGGATTGGGGTCAGTCTAGGGACATGACCTTAAACTGCTAGAAGGTTGCTAAATTTGGTCAAGGAGAGGATCTTTGTCATTCCTATGGGGTAGGAAAGAGTATACTAAACATTGAGAGTACAGTGGTGTATAAGATAGATACAAGACCCTCCCTTCTTAGACCGTATACTTTGGCTGGGAGACAGAAAACTAAACACATACTGACAGTAAACTATAGTGTGATGAAAGTTGTAATATAGAAATTCCCAGTGTGTCCTGTGGGATGGGCAGGCATTTTAAGGAGGATTGGGGTCAGTCTAGGGACATGACCTTAAACTGCTAGAAGGTTGCTAAATTTGGTCAAGGAGAGGATCTTTGTCATTCCTATGGGGTAGGAAAGAGTATACTAAACATTGAGAGTAC
>NC_081560.1:180877493-180974462 GCF_022355385.1 Mustela nigripes | reverse complement strand
GGTATGGTGGTGTATAAGGTAGATACAAGACCCTCCCTTCTTAGACCGTATACTTTGGCTGGGAAGACAGAAAACTAAACACATACTGACAGTAAACTATAGTGTGATGGAAGTTGTAATATAGAAATTCCCAGTGTGTCCTGTGGGATATGGATACCATCAGGGGAGGGAGGCCTAACCCTTCTGTGGAGAAAGATAGCAAATATTTAGACCAATCAGACCATCAATAAGGACTTGCATAGTGTTGAGTGACAAGAAAGCCTTCTTTGAAGAAAAATTAAAGTCAGAATCTGGAAGACAATGAGGAGAAGCTAACTGGAAAATTTGGTGGGGAGGTTTCGGAGGAAGTGGTAAGAGGTCATTTCAGTCAAGTCGCAGTAGGTAGGGCTACCCTGAGACACCATGTTTGGGTGTGAAGAGACACACGTGTTAGAGTCTGGCTGGAGCCCAATGACCAACTGGGAGAAAGTGGGGAGATGAGAATGAAAAATTCGGCGAGGCCAGATGATGCGGGGCCTTACAAGTTAAGAGCAAAAGGGAATTGAAAAAGGGTTGAAAGGAGGGCAGGGAGATAACATTTGCTCCGCGGAGGGTCCACTCGGACTGTGGGTAGCAGCATAGAGGAGGAAGGAGCAAACTGCAAGTAGGAAGAGCAGCAAGCAGGCTGCGCCAGTGGCCCAGGCAAGCAGTGGCGGAGGCTCAAATTAGACCACGGCAGCGGGAATGAACAGAAATAGGAGTTACTTCTGGGGAAAGACGTTCAGATTGAACCGAAGTGTCATTTTCTTCCTCCCGAAGGCCTACTGAAAACACAAATAGGTGGGGGCTCCTGGATGGCTCAGTCTGTTAAACCTCTGCCTTCAACTCGGGTCATGACCTTGGGGTCCTGGAATCAAACTCCTCCGCTTTGGGGGTCCCTGCTCAGTGGGGTGTCTGCTTCTCCCTCTGCCCCTCCCCACGGCTTGTGCTAGCTCTCTTGTGCTCTCCCGCTCTCTCAAATATAAAAATAAAATCTACCCCCCCCCAAAAACAAAACGCTATTAGATGTGTTTGTTTTTTAAACCCATAAGGATGACGAGGATGGGAGAGGATTTGACAGCAACAAGATTTTGCGCGCGCGTTTGCATCATAAAATCATTTTGAGGCTCAGGTCCTGATAACCTCAGGCACCCCAGGAAGGAGCAGAGAAGCTAGAGAGAGGTCCTGTAATTAGGTAGATTGATTAAAACTGTTGGAGAAGTTAGGCCCCTTCCTCCTATTCCGAGTAACTGGACCACTAACCATCCCCCTTCTAGAAAAAAGACTGTAACTTTTCCCTTCTGGAGTGGGGAACAGAAGGAACACTAAGCAAATATGTGCTCACTGAATAATCAAATAATCTCTCCCACAACCCCAGCCCAGTTTCTCTACTCAGCTCTAAAAACACTGGCTGACAAGTCTTCAACCTCTAGGCAGGAGATTAGAAGAATCCTCTTTGGGGCATGGGAAGGAGAGATGTAGAGGTGCTGAAGTCAGTGTTCCCAAGGAAAGACAGTCCAGCCAGATCACCTCATAATTAAGCTCACAGTCAACAAGCCTATTTATATGCTCTGGGCTCCCAATCACTTTGTTAGTCGCCATGATGTGGGACACAAAAGCAGAGGAAATGCAGATAAAAATTAAATCTCCTTGTCACACCACTGACAAGTACTTGAGATAGGTTGATTATAACTTTTCTCCAGGATCCTGAGTCTTCTTAAAATATGAAAGTCCTTTTGGAACTTCCCTTTATCATTTCTTCTCCCAACCCCAAGGTATATAATCAGTTGCTTCTCACAATCCCAGGGAAGCAGAGGGTAGCAGGCAGCGACTCTTTCTACCCATGGGTCCTGTCCCTAGGCTTTAATAAAACCACCATTTTGCACCAGAGACACCTCAAGAATTCTTTCTTGGCCATCAGCTCTGGATCCCACCAACAAGATTTAAAAAGATGACATCACCCACACTTTATTTTTTCATTTTTATTTTTGTTAAGTATGCCCTACACCCAATGTGTGGCTCACACTCACAACCCCAAGATCAAGAGCTGCATGCTCTACCTACTGAGCCAGTCACGCCCCCCCAAATCCCCACACTTTAAATACAACCACATGTTGAGAAGAGCCTTTAACGTGAAAGAGATCAAAGCAAGGTGCACACAAAAAAGGAAGAAGAAATAGCAATGTAGAAGGAACAACCCACCCAAGAAGAAAAAGACTTACAAAATCTATCAATAATAACCTCAGGGGTGTAAGAAGGTCTGTAACCAAGAAACAAGACCAGGGTGTTATTTTAAAAAGAAATGTTCAGGGAACAAACAAGCAAATCAGTAGAAGGAAGATAAATAATAAGGAAATTTCCCAAAAAAACGAAGTAAAAAGACAAACAGATGGGCGCTAAAAAAGAAACATAAGAGAATTTGAGTGCCGGGCAAGGAAAGCCAATATCTATATATTAAGAATTCTGCTAAGAATAGAGACAGAGAAAATGCAGGGGAGGATATCATCAAAGAAAAAAAAATTATTCCCAGAAATGAAGGATACAAGTGTCCACGTTGAAAGGGTTCAGAACCCAGCACAATTGTTGAAAATAGACACATACTAGAACACTGGAGACAAAGAGAAGATCCTTAAAGATTCCAGAAAGATAAGAACAGGTCAAATGCCAAGGAATTCAGCTCTCAGAACACTTACCACCCCCACCCCCCCACCAAGCACACCTTCTAAGAAAGGAAACAGAGGAAGAACTCCACCAAAATAAAGGAATACGCCAAGAAATTCTTCTGATGTGGGATACAAGAAACACGGTGTCCAACACAAGCATACAGGGGAATGTGAGATGTTATAACAAAAAGACCCAAAAGTGCAACAATGGCTCAAACAAAATAAACGTTCATTTGTCGCTCACATAAGAGTACATGTAGGTAACCAGCTTTTCACCTTCAACATAAGGTTCCATGGCTGCTCTCATTCCTGCCAGCTGTGGCCACAGGAAGAGGTCAGAGCTGGGGCACAAACATCTCCTCTTAACAAGTGAGGCGGCCCTTGCCCGAGGTGCTTCTGTTCACATTCCACCAGTGCAAGCTCAGCAAAAGGCCCTCGGTACAAGAGCAGCTAGGAAGAGCTGTTCCCCACCTGAGCAGCTGCGTCTTAACTACAATCCTGTAGTTGTTCTGCAGGGAGGAAGAAGATTTAAATGAGCATATGAACAGCACCACGACAGTCTGTCCCTCTGGCCACTAAATACCAACCCATCTTCCCAAACATAGAACATACTCACTCCCCAAAGGAAGCAACCAGCTGCATTCATCTTAAAAACCCCAGGATCGCTGGGGGCGGCTCAGCCTTTTCCATGAGGTCCAGATATGGCTCTTCCTGGGCTGTGACAAGAGGGGCAGGGTAATGGCCATGAAGACTCCCACTGTCCCCCAGAAGTAATGAAATCCTGCTAGGCAGAAATTGAAAATATTTCCTGCTCTGATCGTAGAGAATATTTATCACTAGTCCTGGCTGCCTCTTTTTTGGGATTCTGGATCTCTTACCCCAGTCAATAGTCTTCCCTGGCCTCAGCTTTGCCCTCAGGAGCTTTCTCCTTGTCCAGGATCTTCTGTGGCCACTGGGAAGTGACACTGGGAAGCATGTCCTCTTTGGGAACTGTATAGCTTTGGTAGCCCACCTCCTGCTCCTACCAGGATGGGGCTTGAGACTCGCTTTAAAGTTTGGCCAGGGGTGCCTGGGTAGCTCTGTCATTAAGCGTCTGCCTTTGGCTCAGGTCATGATCCCGGGGTCCTGGGATCGAGCCCCCCATTGGGCTCCCTGCTCAGTGGGGAGGCTGCTTCTCCCTCTCTCACTCCCCCTGCTTGTGTTCCCTGTCTCACTGCTCTCTCTCTCTGTCAAATACATAATAGAAATAAAATCTTTTTTTTTTAAGATTTTAACTTAATTATTTGACAGAGATCACAAGTAGGCAGAGAGAGAGGAGGAAGCAGACTCCCCACTGAGCAGAGAGCCGGATGCGGGACTTGATCCCAACACCCCAGGATCATGACCCCTGCCGAAGGTAGAGGCTTCAACCCACTGAGCCACCCAGGCACCCCTAAAAATAAAATTTTTTAAAAAAGAAGAAAAATAAAGCTTGACCATTTGCAGACGTTTTCAGGCCAAGGTCCTGGTGTTTTATTCCTGATAGCTCCATGTTCCTTACTTCCATATCTGACCTTAGCTCTTTTTCTGTCAACCCCATGGGCATGGGTGGGAAAACTACAATTTTGATCTGACCTTTGCTGTAAAGCTAGATCCTTTAGTTACCTGAGAGATCTTAAAGGACACTTGAAAATATCTTTGAGAAAGATTCTTACCTCCTTTGATCTGAATACTGAAGGCCTTCATTTCTCTTGTGCTGCCTAATCTGGTTGCAGTGGCCACCTGTGCCCATTGAGGAGAAATGTGTCTGTCCGAATCGAGGTGTGCTTTAAGTGTAAAATACACACCAGATTTCAAAGAATTCATTAAAAAAAAAGAATGTAAAATATCCATTAAAAATCTTCACACTGATTATTCGAATTATAATATTTTGGATATGTTGAGTTAAACATATTAAAATTAATGTTATCTGGGGAGGAGATATTCTGGGTGGCTCAGTTAGTTAGCCTTTGACTCTTGATTTTGGCACAGATCATGACCTCAGGGTCAAGAGATCGAGCCTTATGTCAGGGTCTGTGCACAATGTAGTCTGCTTGAGTTTCTCTTACTCTTCCTCTCCCTCTGCCCCTCCCCCCTTTCTCTCTCTGTAAAATAAATAAATAAAATCTTAAAAACATGTTATCTGTTTCTTTTTACTTTTTTTAAAATTCTTAAAAGATTTTATCTATTTATTTGACACACAAAGAGAGAGAGCACAAGCAGGGGGAGCAGTAGGCAGAGGGAAAGGGATAAGAAAGCTCCCAGCTGAGTAAGGAACCAGATGTGGGACTCGATCCCAGGACTCTGGGATCATGACCTGAGCCGAAGGCAGCAGCTTAACCAACTGAGCCACCCAGGCGTCCCAGTTTCTTTTTGCTTTTCAAATCAACTTTATTGAAGTATAATTTACATGATAAAATGCATGAACTGTGAGTATACAATTCTATGAGTTTTGACAAAAAATATCTATCAGTGTAGAATAATTCCATTCCCCAGACTATTCCCTTGTTTTCCTTTTTCCAGCCCTTTACATAACTTTGTAAGTTCTACTCCCAGCCCTACTCAACCACTGATCTACTTTCTATTTTTACATTTGTCTTTTTTTTTTTGGTGGCACCATTTTAAAAAATTTAAATTCAATTAATTACTTGGCATCGGGGAAAGTGATCATATTTGTATACAAATACAAATTGAAACCACAATGAGGTACTACCTGATGCCAGTCAGAATGGCTAAAATTAACAAATCAGGAAATGACATGTCGGTGAGGATGTGGAGAAAGAGGAGCCTCTTACACTGTTGGGAATGCAAGCTGGTGCAACTACTCTGGAAAACAGTGTGGAGGTTCCTCAAAAAGTTGAAAATAGAGCTACCCTATGACTCTGCAATTGCACTACTGGGTATTTGCCCTAAAGATACAAATCTAGTGATCTGAAGGGGCACTTGCACATCAATGTTTATAGCAGCAATGTCCACAATAGCCAAACTATGGAGAGAGCCCAAATGTCCATCGACTGATGAATGGATAAAGAAGATGTGGTGTATATATATACAATGGAATACTATGCAGCCATCAGAAAGTTGAAATCTTGCCATTTGCAGTGACATGAATGGAACTAGAGGGTATTATGCTAAGCAAAATAAGTCAATTAGAGAAAGACAAATATACGATCTCACTGATGTGTGGAATTTGAGAAACAAAACAGAGGATCATAGGAGATGAGAGGAAAAAATAAAACAAGATGAAACCAGAGAGGGAAACAAACCATAAGAGACTCTTAATCATGGGAAGCAAACTGAGGGTTGCTGGAGGGGAGGGGGATGGAGGGATGGGGTAACTGGGTGATGGACATTAAGGAAGGCACATGATGTAATGAGCACTGGGTGTTATGTAAGACTGATGAGTCATAGGCCTGTACCTCTGAAACCAGTAATACATTATATGTTGATCAATTGAATTTAAATTTTAAAATACTAAAAAAATAAATTCAATTAATTAATGCATAATGTATTATTGGTTTCAGAGGTAAGGTCAGTGATTCATCAGTCTTATATAATGCTCAGTGCTTATTACACGAGGTATCCTCCTTAATGTCCATCACCCAGTGACCCCACCTCCCCACCTCCCTACATTTTTCTTTAGTAAGTTTCATACAAATGGAATCAAACAGTATGTATTCTTTTGTACTTGGCATCTTTTGATTAATAGAAGATTAATATAATGTTTCTGAGGTTCATCCAGGTCATGTGAATCATAGTTCATTCTTTTTTCTTTATTAAATAAGGTTTTAGGGGCGCCTGGGTGGCTCAGTGGTTTGGGCTGCTGCCTTTGGCTCAGGTCGTGATCTCAGGGTCCTGGGATCGAGCCCCGCATCGGGCTCTCTGCTCCACAGGAAGCCTGCTTCTCTCTCTCTCTCTCTCTCTGTGCCTGCCTCTCTGCCTACTTGTGATCTCTGTCTGTCAAATAAATAAATAAAATCTTTAAAAAAAAAAATAAGGTTTTATTGCATGACTATACTGCAATTTATTTTCCCATTCAGTTTTTTTTTTTTTTAAGATTTTATTTATTTATTTGACAGACAGAGATCACAAGTAGGCAGAGAGGCAGGCAGAGAGAGAGAAGGGGGAAGCAGGCTCCCTGCGGAGCAGAGAGCCCGATGTGGGGCTCGATCCCAGGACCCTGAGATCATGACCTGAGCCGAAGGCAGAGGCTTTAACCCACTGAGCCACCCAGGCGCCCCTCCCATTCAGTTTTTGGTGGACATTTCAGTTGTTTCAAGTTTGGGTTATTGTTATTAAGGCTAAAATGAACATTTATGTAAAAATCTTCATGTGAACATGTTTTCACTTCATCTGGCATAGAATTGTCAAGAATATTTAACTTTGTAAGAAAATGCTTTCTTTTCTTTTTTAAGGATTTATTTAATTTATTTTTTCAAGATTCCATTTAGGGGCACCTGGGTGGCTCAGTGGGTTAAGCTGCTGCCTTCAGCTCAGGTCATGATCCCAGGGTTCTGGGATCAAGTCCCGCATTGGGCTCTCTGCTCAGCAGGGAGCCTGCTTCCCTCTCTCTCCCTCTCTCTCTCTGCCTGCCTCTCTGTCTACTTATGATTTCTCTCTGTCAAATAAATAAATAAAATCTTTTTAAAAAACTCCATTAATTTTATTTTATTATTTATTTTTCTAAAGATTTCATTTATTTATTTGATACAGAGAAAGAGAGCACAAGCAGGGGGAGCAGCAGGCAGAGGGAGAGGGAGAAGCAGGCTTCCTGTGGAAGAGGGAGCCCGATGTGGGGCTCGACCCCAGGACTCTGGGATCATGACCTGAGCCGAAAGCAGGTGCTTAACTGACTGAGCTGCCCAGACACCCTTTATTTTATTTACTTAAAGGAAAGAGAGCAAACAGGAGCAGAAGCTGGAGGGGTAGGCAGAGGGAGAAGGAGAGAATCTCAAACAGACTCCATACTGAGCACAGAGTCCTGCATGGGTCAATCCCATGACCTTGAGATCATGACCTCAGCCAAGACTAAGAGTTAGATGCTTTATTGACTGCACCATCCAGGTGGCCCTCTTTTTTTTTTTTTTTTTAAGATTTGTTTATTTATTTAGAGAGCATGCATGTAGTGGGGGAGGGGCAGAATGAGAGGGGGAGAGACTCCTCAAGCAGACTCCCTGATGAGTGCAGAGCCCAACACAGCACTGGATCCCAGGACCCTGAAATCATGACCTGACCCAAAATCAGGAGTCGGCCGCTTAACTGATTGAGACCCCCAGATGCCCCACCACTTTCTTTTTTTTTTTTTTTTTAAGATTTTATTTATTTATTTGTCAGAGAGAGAGAGAGGAGTGAGAGCGAGCACAGGCAGACAGAGTGGCAGGCGGAGGCAGAGGGAGGAGCAGGCTCCCCGCTGAGCAAGGAGCCTGATGTGGGACTCAATCCTAGGACTCTGGGATCAATACCTGAGCCGAAGGCAGCCACTTAACCAACTGAGCCACCCAGGCATCGCCCACTTTATTTTCTAAAGTGACTGTATCATCTTATTTTCCAACCAGTAATATCTATACTTGGTGTTGCCAGTATTTTAAATTTTGGCCATTCTAATGGGTGTATAATAGTATCTCACTATAGTTTTTTGTTTGTTTTCAATTTTTTTTTTTAAGATTTTATTTATCTATTTGACAGAGAGGGATCACAAGCAGACGGAGAAGCAGGCAGAGAGAGAGATAGAGGGAAGCAGGCTCCCCGCTGAGCAGAGAGCCCGATGCGGGACTGGATCCCAGGACCCCGAGATCATGACCTGAGCCGAAGGCAGTGCTTAATCCACTGAGCTACCCAGGCGCCCCTGTTTGTTTTCAATTTTTAATTGAAGTATAGTTGACATATAATATTATGTTAGTTTCAGTTGTAAAACATAATGATTTCACAGTTATAAACATTATGAAATGCTCTCCACTGTAAGTGTAATTTCCACCTGCCACCATGTGAAGTCAGTACAATATTATTGACTATATTCCCTATGGTGTTCTTTTCATTCCCGTGACTTCTTTATTTTATAAGCAGAAGTTTGTACCTCTTAATACCTCTTAATGTAACTACTAAAACTTAATTTATATGTGGCTTCCATGTTATTTCTGAGACTGACTATACAAACAGTGGCCAAACCATATTTAACTATATTTATATAGAACTTTGACCCCCAATATCTGCAGCAATTGGCCTAGAAAAGTCAGGACTTGGTCAATGAGTCCAAATTTCCTATTAGTTGCCCCCACTTACTCTTCAGAAAACAAGGATAGTTAAGAAATCCCTTCTCCCTTTGTGTTCCAAGAAAAGGATAAATGCAAAAGACCAACTTGCTTTTGCATATTCCAACATAAAACTCACATCTCCCCTTCCTCAACAACTCCCTTGCTTTACAAAACCTCAGCATTTAACCCTCGTCTTCCAGATGTTTCTGGATGAAAGTTCTCCCTATTATAACAGCCTGAACGAAATCAGTCTCCTTCATGTTCTGGGCCATTTCCTCTTCCCCTTATTGCGACCTGCTCTCCAACCACTAAATGAGAGCCATACTTTCTGTTCGTTATAACACCCCACTTATACCAGCTCTCTGAATTCTTTAGAGAAATGTTAGCAGCTGTAACAAAGAGGCCACAGAATGCAACATTCCTATGAAAATCCAGGCTGTCTTTGACACAGGGTCATTCTAGTCATCACCATTCCATCCAATATGAAGGAGGAAAGAACGTATCCAGGCCAAGAGTTTTCTGCTAAGACACTGAAATAAAAGTTCATACACTTCATTCAATCCCAGTACATTGGTGAGAACCTAATCACACAGCCCCACCCAGCTGCAAAGGAGGCTGGGAAATGTAGTCCCTAGTTGGGTAACCAGCCTCAGCTATACCTCTGAAACTAAGCATTGCAGTTCTTCCCTAAGCAATCTCTCTGGAGGTAGGGAAGAAGAAGGGAACAGATTTTTTTCAAAGTCTCAATGAAAACATGAAAGGAAGAATCCTTAGGATAATGGTGATAGGAGACCCTAGGAAGACAGTTTTATACCAGAGGTAGAGGGCAAGAAGTCCAGATTGGAACAAGTCAAAGTCTCTGGGAAAGATATCCAAGAATATATGTCTAAACACCTAGAGAGGAAATTGAGGCAACTGATGGAAAATGTGCATTACCCATTAGGCAACCATTTATTGAGCACCTATGCTATGCCAGGCACTCTTCTAGGTGCTAGGGAATAAAACAGCACATAAATACCAAAATCATTGCTTCACGGATCTTACAATCGAGTGGAAATTCTAGGGCAGTTGGTGTTGAATTAATAACAAGTATGCAGAAAACTAGCAAATATCTTAAAAGGAAATTTACCCCACCCTGAAGGAAACTACATTCAACTCTTTCAGCCGATTCTTTTAGTATTTCTGTTTTTAAATTAATGTGGTTACGTTGCCACTTCTGAAAATTTTCCCGTTTGCATTATGTGCTGATGTCCCAGATAAACAATGAGGATTTTGCCCCTTTTGATCTGTGTTCTCATCACTTATGAACGCTTTCCCCTCTTGCCTCTCACTAAAGTTAAATTATAATGCTGGTTAGAGCGACATTCAAATTTTAACAGTATTATGCTTATATAAAGACTATTAGTAGCCAAGTCATATAATACATTGTCATTACTTTAATTTTTCTTTGCAAGTTTTGTTTTCCTAGACTTGGAACACTCTTCTGCTCCACTTTTTGCCTAGTTAACTCTTATTTATCTTTCAAGTCCTAGTGTAAATGTCACATTTCAGGAAATCCCTTGAGCATCCTTTTCCTTTACCCGACAAAGGTAAAGGAATTACTTAATGCCTTCCTTAAAAATACAGGCTTGGAGAGTGGGGGCAGAAGTGCTGTTACTGGTGGTGGGGAAAAAATCGTGCCCTGGAGATGTATCTTTTGGACCCTGCCCTGGCCACTTATGTTTTCACAACTACTTAGTAGTAGTATCAAATCTTCCCACCAAGAAATTAGATGTTGCAGTCATTCACATTATAAAATAACAACATTTCAAAAATATCACAGTGTCTCTTTAAGTAAATCTGAGCAACTGTTTGTTTATAAGTAACTAAATACAGAGGGAGAAACCTAAAACTGCAGTGTCCCTAGCCACTGCTGACTTGGTATCCATCTGCAATTTCCTCTAAAACAAATCTTAGATTATTATGACTTAAATACAGATGTTTTCATGGCTGTATACATTTAATTTGCATGTTACTGGTCACAAAGCTAAAATATGGGATTTCTCCATTTGCTACGAGGTACTTGGCAACCCTCTCTGCGAAACAAATGAATAAATGAACCCAGTGGTGGTAGCGCCTTTGGATGTTCCATCAGTGTTCTCAACTCACTCAGACTCACAAGAGCCAGATGTATAATCCAGTATGCCGACTAATTAGTTCATAATGAGATGTACAAATGACCCCGCTCTTTGCCCCAAGTGGGACTTGAGATTTGAATTCAGTTCTTGTTCATAGGCTCCCCACTTTCCCGACTCTATTCCGATCATTCTTCTGTTAATAAGCTCTATTTTCGGCTGCTGATACTGCAGTTTTCTCAGGTACATTCCAGGCCTAGGAGAAACATGCTATTTCATCGCCAAACTTGGATATTTTCCAAATTTCCTTGCTAAAAGTTTACCGCTAGATTTGATCTTTTGTGTGTACTGATGCCTCCATCTCCATTCTGAGGATATCTCCATACAGGCATGCATTGCTTTCACAGATACTGTGGGGATTTTTTGTTTGTTGGTTTTTTGGGTTTTGTTTTGTTTTGTGTGTTTTTTTTTTCTTTTTACAAATTGCAAGTTTGTGGCAACAGTATTGTGAGCAAGTCCATTGATGTTATTTTTCCAAAAGCATTTGCTCACTGTGTATCTCTGTGACAGGTTTTGTAATTCTCATGGCATTTCAAACATTTTCCTTATTAATGTGTTTGTTATAATGATCACTGATGGGTTATTATGACTTGCTGAAAGTTCAAATGACAGCACTTTTTTTTTTTTTTGAAGATTTATTTATTTGGGAAAGGGAGGAACAGAGGGAGAGAGAATCTCAAGCAGACTCCCCACTGAGCGCTGGCTGTGGGACTCCATCTAGTGACCCCGATTGAGCCACCCAGAAGCCCCCTGAAGACAGTATCTTTAAGGCAATATATTAAAAAAAAAAAAGATTTTAAAATTTATTTGACACAAACATGGCGAGAGAGGAAACACAAGCAGGGTAGGTGGGAGAGAGAGAAGCAGGCTTCCCGCCAAGCAGGGAGCCCAGTGTGGGGCTCGATTCCAGGACCCCGGGATCATGACTGGAGCTGAAGGCAGCCGCCCTTTAGGCAATATTTTAAATTATGCACCTTCTTTTAGACATAATGCTATTGCACACTTAATAGATTATAGTATGGCATACACATAATCTTTGTGTGTATTGGAACACCAAAAAATTCGTTTGATTCGCCTTACTACGATTTTCGCTTTATTGCCGCGGTGTGCCTGTACACCTTCTGCATGAACCTGTCCAAGCTCCCTGGCTGTTTCCAGCTTCTAGGGAGAGGCAGACCAGGTAGGTTTTCAGTTATGACCTTGCCTCTCATTTAGGAACTGGTCCCTTTAACATAGCGCTGGAGATGACAAGCAAAGGGCGTTTGGGGTTTTTCAAAGTGCCCCTTACCAAAATGCAAACCTTCCTCAGTGGGATAAGATGTTATGTAGCTGAAGGAAAAATCACTGCATGGGTTTCAGGCAGGGCTACAGAGAAAGGAGCAAAACCAAAACCACATCAGCACCAGGAGGAGGTGGGTGCACCCCAAGGGCTGTTTCACCCTCTAATTCTGCCCAGAGAGGACCCCGGGTTCTCCTTGGGTTTGTACTTTCAGGTTGCTGCGGCCTCCTACCTGGGCAAGGCCTCCTATCATGAATTAATAAACTGGACATGGGCAGTTTCCCCCTTCACACTTGCGCAGCGTGATAAACTGCAACACGTCAACCTCGGCCACGACGCCCGTCCCCCCAAAGCCCCGCCTGCCCTTCCTTTTGCCCATCTCCAAGATGGCGGCGGTCTGCCGCCGCGTCGCGGCCCCGCCCCGCCCCGCCCCGCCCCCGCGCAAGCCGACCCGCCCCTCCTCCCGCCCGCGGGGCCGCGCCGCGCGTTCCCGCCGCCCCTCCCCGCGCGAGCTCCACCCAGGTCGCAGGCAGCGCGGTCGGCGGCGCCTATTTCCCGCCATTGTGCGAAGTGGAGGTTGGGGGCCCGCACGCGCCGCCTGCCCGTGGCCAGCTGCTTCTGGGCTGTCGCCGCCACAGCCGCGGTTCCCTGAGGCGCCGGGAGGCCGGGCGGCTCGCGCCCCGAAGCTCGCCGTGCGTGGGAGGGCGCGGGCGACGAGCGACCGAGCCCCCGAGGAGGAGCCGCGGCGCGGGACGCCGGGCCGCGCGGGCCCCGGCCCGTCGGCGAGATGCCCTGCGGGGAGGATTGGCTCAGCCACCCGCTGGGGATCGTGCAAGGCTTCTTCGGTGAGTGGCGGCGCCGGGGGCGGGCCGGGCGGGCCGCCGAGTTTGCCGAGCTCGGGGCCCGGCCCCGCCGCGCGGCCCCACGCGGGGCTCCCCCGAAGGCTCTCGCGGCCGGCCGGGCCTGCGCGGGCGACGCCGAGGCACCCCGGGGCCGGCGCCGGGGCGGGGGCCCGGGCCGCGGCTTCCCGGCTCGGCCGCAGGTGCCTCCCACCTGCCCGATTCGCGATTCGCGAGCGGCCAAGGTTACGCGGCGAGGAGCCGGGGTCGGCCGTGATTGCCGGCCTCGCTCCTCGCCGTGGCGCACCGGGGACCCGCGCCCCGCGTGCGGCAGTTCGCCGAGGGGTCCTTGAACCCTGGGGACCCGCTGAGTCGGGGCGAGGAAAAGCACTTTGCCTACGGGGAGCCTGCAGGATATTTCAAAACTTCCGGTGTGTGGGGGGAGTGCTCGCTCGCCGCAGAAGTTGGCTCCAACTACTGTATTGCACACATCCTCTCTTGCCGAGATGAGGTTGGGTGTCAGGGCTTAATTTTGCTCTTGGGATGACTTTTCCACCTGCCAGGTGCACGTCGCCTCTCGTGCCAGAGCTAGCGAGAAACGTGGGACCGCTCGGAAGAGCTCCTGCGCAGAAAGAGCCGAGAATGCTGCAGACCAGCTTAGTGCATTTTAATTGCCGTTTATTTGTAAATGCTACTTTCCCGTGAAGCGTCCACGGGGGGAGTTTTAGGTTGGCGTGCGGTGAACTGGTCATCTTGGCCCCCTCCCTCCTTACGTTGCACTCAGGAGTGGTGGAGGCAAACCCGGAATCCCTTAGGTTGTAGCACCTGGAGATAACTTGGCGTTGTAGGAGTGGCCTCCGCTCCTGGGAAACGCCGTGGGGGATTGGTGAGTAGGGCTAGTGAGACGCTGAATAGTGTCCAGCAGCCAAATCGGTGGCGTAAAATCCATGTCTTTCTGTAGGAGGGACTCAGCAACTCTTTATTCATTTTCCATATAATTTGAGCTAGTTTAGTTTTCTGGTTTTCTAGGCCGAAACTTAGAAGCAGCAAATTAGGAGGAGGCCTGGATAGGCGTCCGGATTGTAGCCCGTGAACACTGACAAGTGGTAAAGACGAAATCTACAACTATGTGTATATATATTTTTAAAAAGATAAAAAAAAATCACTATAACCATAGGATGCTTTGAGGAAGGGGCACCTATACCTCCACTAAATTCTACTTCACAGTGAATACTGGAGCCCATAATTAATGTCCCAAGCAATGGCCCCAAAATATGGAGTGAAGATTAAACTGCACAGTTGGTGGGTGTAGATGCGTAGGTAATTTTTAGGGAAATTCCATCAAAAGTAAAAAGTTTTGGTGCTTAAGGGCAAAGTTCCAGTTACAGATATTTAGAACATTTATGAGAAATACCCCATGCCTTAGTCTTGACGGATACGTGGGATGATTTTATATTTGATGTAGTTTTGAAGGTGTTTGTCAGATTTTGCATACTAAGTGTGTGTTCCTAAGGGGCACGTTTCATTATAGTGCAGAAAGGGTGTGTTTGGGTATGAAATACTGGCTTTACGGTATTTTGCAAATTTTGTAAATTGTCGTGGGCACCTGGACCTTGTTGATAAGTTTCCCCACAGGATGCCTTCTTTTCCCATATAGATTGTGTGTTATAGAGAAGAAAATAATATGCTTTATAGTCATAATTTTTGGGGAGAAGCTGTTCTGAAGTATTTACCTTCACTGTATTTTTTTTAATCACCGTGAATATATTGAAAGCCTTTATGATAACAGCATTACAGGTATGTTTCTGTGAAAAGTAAGTCACAACGTGTTAAACTTGTAGACTCTCTTCCGTTTTGTAGTAAATTGTTTTAAATTGATTTTCACCCAGATAGAGAAATGTCTCTAGTGGTTTATGAGACCTTTCTTGGCTCCTCCCCTACTCAGCTCTCATCACGGCATTCCCTC
The DNA here is from genome assembly GCF_022355385.1 of Mustela nigripes. Taxonomy (NCBI): domain Eukaryota; kingdom Metazoa; phylum Chordata; class Mammalia; order Carnivora; family Mustelidae; genus Mustela; species Mustela nigripes. Next base: position 180,959,254 of record NC_081560.1, on the reverse strand, counting down.
TCCTACTGAACCTTCTTTCAGTTCTTTGTTGTGAGTCTTCCCTCTAGGCCCTCTGCATCAGCTGTCTCCTTTGCCTCATGCCCACTTCGTTCCACTTGTACATTCCTGGCTAACTCTTTTCTTTTGGGAACATAAGTTAGGTATTCCCTGCTTCGATTACTATAGGATCCTATGTGTCCTGGAAAGTAACATGTGTTAATCTAAAAAATAAAACTGCCAGTTACTTTAACAGTAAAAATGGGTTTATGAGGAAATATCAGAAAAACTGCAGTTCGGGACATGCAAGCTGTGCAAACCGTAGACAAGTCCCACAAACAAAGGAGAGGAACTTTATTTTACAGATGAGGACGTTGGGATGGATTATTTTGAAGAAAAGCCCATTGGAGAAAAGCAGGAGTTGAGGGTGATGTCGGTTCCTCAGTGGCTGAGTTGTAAGGCCAGTAGATTTCCTGTAGGAGATGCGATGTACAGCTCTCCCTGTTGGTGCCTGTATTTGATTCTTTCCTGTTGCAGAGACTTCTTGTTAGGGGTGTGTAAATGACAGTTCTTATAATTGACATTGGGTGGTACAGCTCCCCTTTTCAGCCTCTTCTAGCTCCTTTACTTATTTTTCTTAATTAATTTTTTAAAAAGATTTATTTTCCAGAAAAAGAGAGGGTGTGTGTGTGAGCACAAACAGGGGGAGAGGCAGACTCCCCATTTAGGAAGGAGCCTGATGCAGGACTCAATCCCAGGACCCCGGGATCATGATCTGACCCGAAGGCAGATCTTAATGACTGAGCCACTCAGGTGTCCCTTCTTAATTTTTTTTTTTTTTAAGATTTTATTTATTTATTTGACAGAGAGAGATCACAAGTAGACAGAGAGGCAGGCGGGGGGGGGGGGGGGCAGGCTCCCTGCTGAGCAGAGAACCCAACCACGGATTCCATCCCAGGACCCCAGGATTATGACCTGAGCCAAAAGCAGATGCTTAGCCACCTGAGCCACCCAAGCGCCACCCAGGTCCACTTCAGTGAGGTTTCCTTTTATTAATTTTCACATACGTAAAGTAAGTTGTTGAAGAACTTGTTTCCTGGTTCCTTTGCTACGTTTTTTACTCAGGGAGTTGAGGGCCTGTATCTGACTTATTCACCAATATATCCTCATTGCCTGGAATACACCTTGTACGTTAAAAAATGCTCAATGAATATGTGCTGAATAGAGGCAGTGAAAAGACTGATTAATCAATCAAATGTGAACTGGGATGGTACTGTGACCACAAGTCTCAGACTTAGGACGGTCCTGGTGGAACTCCTCTTCTCAGAGGATTCAAGATCCTACCAGGTTTGAGTTCCTTCCCATGCAAGTCCTAATTCTTTCTTCTTCATTCAGATAGGAAACTTTGAAATTCAGTGAGTGGCCAGTCATAACTACAGGGATCATAATTCATTTTTGTGATACAATCTGTATTTTGATTTTGTATCTGCCATATTACAGTTGTTCATATGTACATTTTTTTCCTGTAAGCATTCATAAAATATCTTTAATGTTTCCCTCAGAGTTTCTTTTTTTTTTTTTTAAAGATTTTATTTATTTATTTGACAGACAGAGATCACAAGTAGGCAGAGAGGTAGGCAGAGACAGAGAGAGAGGAGGAGGAAGCAGGCTCCCCGCAGAGCAGAGAGCCCGATGTGGGGCTCGATCCCAGGACCCTGGGATCATGACCTGAGCTGAAGGCAGAGGCTTTAACCCACTAAGCCACCCAGGCGCCCCTCCCTCAGAGTTTCTAAAAGATCTTATGTACAGGACATTGAGATCCAAAGGTTTAAATTATGATTTAGAAATACTTTGGTTCAGCCTATCTTTGTTGGTCTCTGTTATGTGCATAGTGCTAATGGCTTAGTCCCTACAGTGACTGTTCATTTAGTGATCCATATCAAATCACTTCCTTTAAACAAAGGCAGGAATTGTAATTTAAAAAAAAGGTTCTATTTACTTTTCTTTCTTTTAATATTTAAAATAAATTTTCTTTACTTGAATTAATGACTTCTGTTAATTTTGGACAAAGCAGGATTGCATATGGACTCTGATTTCTTTCACTATTTTCTTTTTAGATTGTTGGTTCAGTCAAGATCATTATTACTGGTTACATTCAAGGTACTTTGTATCTAACAGACTAGCTCATGCAAAAAGCAGTGGTTTGCGGAGGAGGATAGGGAGAAGTATTTGATCACTAGTATTCTATTTATTTATTTTATTTTTTAAAGATTTACTTGAGAGAGAGGTAGAGAAACAGAGAGTGTAAGCTGGGGGAGAGGGGCAGAGAGAGAATCCCCAAGCAGACTCATCACCAAGCACAAAGCCTGGCGCAGGGGCTTGATTCCAGGATGGGAAATCACAACCTGAGCCGAAACAGATGCTCAACTGACTGCACCACCCAGGTGCCCCTTTATCACTATCATTTTAGAGAATTTAAAGCAATAATAAAATCGACTGAAAGTCAGTCTGCTTTTTTATTGTCACCATGATTCTAGATAATTCATCACCTTTTGTTTGTATCCACCTTAGATCTCTCCTATCGTCCTGATCTTGGTAGGCCACTGAAAAAAGGCATTTGTTAAAAGGCTGTAGAACCCAGAGATAGGGAGGGCATCTTGGCATCCCAAGAGCAGAATCAGGAACTGGAAAGATAGCAGGAATCTAAGCAACTCTTATCAGTTTTTCTTCCTTAGGCCACATTCATCTCTGTACATGAATTTAATTACCTCAACTCCACAACTCCCAAATTCACTTGCTCTCAGTTCCACACTAGGTAGCATCTTTGTCTTAATCCCAGATGCTAGGGCTAGAGAATCTGATTGGCCCGGCATGGAGTCAGGAGTCCACCCATGCACCAACAGCTATGGCCAGGGCACAGAGTCTTGTAGGACAGTCCTGACTACTGAGGCCCACACTTCAACAGTGGGGCAAGTTCCCTGAGAAGTACCTGGGGCAAAAAGTACAAATATGTATATATGCATTTCGAGGTTATTAAATAATACCTTGCACATGGTTATAAAAAAAATCACAATGGTATTAAGTGATCAGTAAAAGAATGCTCTTTCCCCACAGAGGTGACCACTTTTGTTTCTGCTTTTAGTGCCTTTATTTATTTTTAAGATTTTATTTATTTTAAACAGCATGAGCATGAATGGGAAGGACAAAGGGAGAGAATCTAAAGCAGACTCAGAGCTGAGTGCAGAGCCCTATGTCGGGCTCCATCTCAAGGCCCTGATAATCACGACTGGAGCCAAAACCAAGAGTTGAATGCTTAACCAAATGGGCCACCCAGGCACCCCCTTTGTGTAAAGTAAAATAAAAAATAAATAATAAAAATAAAAAATATTTTTTTTATTGAGATATAACTCACATAACATGAAATTAACCATTTAGAAATGTACAATTCACTATCATTTCTGTCACCCCAAAAAGAAATCCTGTGCCAGTGAGCCAATCACTCCCAATTGCTCCTTCTTCCATTCTCTGGTAATCAGTCTACCTCTGTTTAATATTTACCTAGTCTGGACATTTATGTAAATGGAATAATACTATGGACTTCTGTGTCTGGCTTTTCACTTAGCACAAGATTTTCAAAGTTCAACCATGCAGTAGCGTATATCATCACTTCATTCCTTTTTATGATTGAAAATAATATTCCATTGAGTGGATGTACCACATCTTCTTTATCCGTTCATTGATGAATTGCCCTTGGTTGTTTCCACTTCTTGGTTATTGTGAATAGTGCTGCTGTAAACATCCGTGTGCAAATTTTTGTGTGAATGTATGTTTTAAGTCCTCTTGGTAATATACCTAGGAATGGGCTTGCTGGGTCATAAGGTAATTTTATGTTTAATTCTTTGAGGAACTGCCAAACTATTGTCCCAAGTGGCTGTAGCATTTTAAATTTTCATCAGTAATTTGTGAGGTTTCCACTTTCTTATATCTAACACTTGTTATTTTCTGCTGTTTTGTTTGTTATAGGCATCCTAGTGGGTGTGAAGTGGTAACTCCTTGATTAACGTTTCCCTACTGACTAATGATAATAGCCTTTTCAATATGCATGTTGGTCATTTGTATATCTTTCGAGAAATGTGTATTCAAATCCTTTAGGTTTTTGTCTTTATTGTTGAGATATGACTTTTTAAAATATTCTGCATACTAGACTTGTCAGATATATATTATTTGCAAATGTTTGTTACCATTTTTTGGATTGTCTTCACTTGGTAGTGTCTTTTGATGTAAGTTTTAATTTTTTTGTACGTAATATACTATAATTTATGTAAAGGACAGAAAGCAACAGAAAAGCTTTCATAACATTTTACTTGTATAAGTTTTAAATTTTGACAAAGTCATATCCAGTTTATCTCTTTTCCCTTTGATGGCCAAATCTAAGAACCCATAGTCTAATGCCAGGTCATAAAAATTTATACTTGTGTTCTAAGAGTTTTGTGGCTTGAGCTCTTAGATTTAGATCTTTGATTCATTTTGGATTAGTTTTTAATATAAGGTATGAGGTAGGGATCCAGATTCATTCTTTTGCATGTGGATAGTTAGTTGTCCCAGTATCATTTGGTTTTGGTTTATTTTTTACATTTACCAGTTTATTATACAGGATATGATGAACTTTACAGATGAACAGCCAGATGAAAAGGGACATAGGGTGAGATTTGGATGGTACCTCTCGCTTCTGTCTCCAGGGAACATGTTACTACCTCCCAGCAGGGAATGCATTCACCAACCTGGAAGCTCTTGCACTATTTGTCAAAAAGACCTCTCTCCCCAGTGAATGGTTTTGCCACGTTTGTCAAAAAAACCACTGGATCATAGATGTATAGCTTTACTGAACTTTCAATTCCATCTATTGGTCTATATGTTTATCCTTATGCTAGTACCATGTTGTCTTAATTACTGTAGCTTTGCAGTAAGTTTTAAAATCAAGAAATGTGAGCTTTTCAACTTTGTTCTTTTTTGATACAGTTTTAGCTCTTCAGAGTCCTTCCCATTTCCATAAAAATTTAGAATCAAATCGCCCATTTCTGCAAAAAGTGACAGCATTTTGGTAGAAATTGCATTGAATCTGTAGTGCTTTTAGTTCTTTTGATAATAGAGATAATTAAGATTATAGACTCTAGAACTAGACTGTTTAATCAGGACCATATTTGGCTCCCTGGATCATTTTTTAAAGATACTTCCCTTTTTACTACAGAATTATTTTCAGTAATAATCAGTAAATAGAGCCATATACAATGCTTAGGGTATTCCACATTTCTTTTTTTTTTTTTTTTTAAGATTTTATTTATTTATTTGATAGAGAGAGATTACAAGTAGGCAGAGAGGCAGGCAGAGAGAGAGAGGAGGAAGCAGGCTCCCTTCTGATCAGAGAGCCCGATGTGGGACTCGATCCCAGGACCCTGAGATCATGACCTGAGCCGAAGGCAGCGGCTTAACCCACTGAGCCACCCAGGCGCCCCGGTATTCCACATTTCAAAATGGTTCTGGCATTGCTTTTATCACCTTCCTCTGTCCCCTGCTCCCCCATTTTTGAGTATTTTTTTGTTTGGTATCACTCTGGATGTTGTTTCATGTTGGTGGGTACCACACAGGAGATTTGAAAATTTTTGTGTTAATTGTATAATGAATTCTTTGAACAAAAATAACTTCCCAAGTTCTTGCAGTACAAAAAGGAAATAATTGTCTGATAATTAATAAGTGAATTCTAACAGAACAGGCAACTGCAAAAGACATAAGTGAGGCAGTTACCAAATCATGCCCCTGATGTTTGTGTATTTTCTTGATTCATTCTTTAGTTACAAAGCAAGTAACTGAGAAGAATACATTTCAGTATTAAATCTATGATTCAAATTTAGTGAAATAGTTCATGTATGAGCTAAAATCTGCACTTATTATACCTCTTATTTCACACTTAAAAAAAAAAAAGATTTATTTATTTATTTACAGGAAGAGATCACAAGTAGGCAGAGAGGCAGGGGGAGAGAGAGGGAAAGGAAAACACAGGCTCCCCACTGAGCAGAGAGCCTGATGTGGGGCTTGATCCCAGGACACTGGGATCATGATCTGAACTGAAGGCAGAGGCTTTAACCCACTGAGCTACCCAGGTGCCCTCACACTGTTTTATATATTAAACACTACTGAACACTCCCAAGTTACCTCATAGAAGATAGAATTGAATGATTCAAATTTTGTTCCTTCATCTTTGTAATCACTGTGTTGTTTATTTAAAATCTGTCATATGCATGTGGGACTGTAGATTGCCACGCAGGGGTTGGGGGATGCTTATTACCCCCTAAGCAACTTTGGACTGTTCTGGACCATTTAAGATTTACTGTCCAAGCAAAGGCACTTAGCTGAGTTTTTGCTGGGAAGAACTGATGACTTGAAAATATTAAATCTTTCTATCCACGAATGTGGAATATTTCCCCATTTATGTGGTTCCTGAATTTCTTTCTCAGAATTTTATAGTTTTCCTTATACAGATCTTGTACATATTTTGTTAGATTTATACACAAGAATTTCATTTTGGGGGATGCTAATGTGAATGGTATGTGTTTTTAATTTCAAACTCTACATGTTCACTGATAGCATGTAGGAATATGATTGACTCATGTGCATTAACCTTGCATTTTGCAATCTTGCTATAATTGCTTATTAGTTCCGGGAGGTTTTTTTGTGGATTCCCTTTGGGTTTTCTATGTAGAAACATCTCATCTGTGAACACTTTTATTTTTTTCTTCTCTCTCAGTATACCTTTTATTTCCTTTTTTTGTCTTACTGCATTAATTTGACTTCTAGTAGTGTCGAAAAGGAGTGGTGAGAGGGACATCCTTGCCTTTTTCCTATCTTAGTGGGAAGCTGTTGGTTTTTCACTATTTTTAATTCTTCGATTGCTTTCCTTTTGAATGTAAAGGCATATTCTAAAATTACTTCTTCTATCCAGCAACTTTAGATCCTATTTCAGGGTTTCTGTTCCATAAGATGAGAAAATTAGTATCTCTACGACCTTCTATTACTTCTGTCTCATTCGTGTCAGTCATTGTGCATTACTAGTTTACAGTACTTTAGTGCTTTATCTTATCATATTATAAAGGTCAAAACCCAGTGAATAACATGTGCGTTATTATGATGGTGTAATCGTTTTCCCTGCAGGCCCGGCTAGTGTGTTTGGACCAGTAGGGAAGGAAGCCCAATCCTGTCATTAAATTATTTTGCTTTAAGGACAGTGTTTCAAGAATCAAGGCCAAATGGTTTCTCTTACACTCCAGAGTTTACTATCAAGCCATAACTTATAATTTTTCATCATAAAATAGGTTTTATACTTTATTAAATACCTATTTTCCTGTCCCCGAGAGGGTTATATTTTTTCTTTTAGTTTTTTTTTTTTTAAGGTTTTTTTTTTTTTTTTTTTTGATGGGAAGAGAGTGTGCACATGTGAGCATGGGCTGGGGAGCAGCAGGTGGAGGGAGAGGAAGGAGCAGGCTCCCCGCTGAGAAGGGAGCCCAATACCTGGCTTGATCTCAGAACCCTGAGATCATGACCCAAGCTGAAGGCAGACATTTAACCCACTGAAGCATTTAGGTGCCCCTTTTCTTTAATCTTTCAATGTCCTAGGTTACACTCAAAGATAATAGACTGTTTTTGTATTGGGATAAGTACCGCTTGGTCTAATTTTTCTTTTTTTTGAATACTCCATTGGATTCAGTTAACAGTTTATGTAGGATTTTTGCATCTTTATCTTTTGTGAACTTTGCTTCAAAATGCAAAATTATCTGGACTTGGGACTTCATGGAATCGAGAGGAAGAATCAGCAGTTTTTTTCCCTTTCATATCGATATTAAACATACGATGTTCTTTGACCAAGTTGTGGTAACAATATGAACTCTGCCAGTCTTGGCCTTTTTTGGCAGCTTATATTCTTTCAAAATTTATCCATTTCTGGGTGCCCGGGTGGCTTAGTTGGTTAAGCATCTGCCTTCAGCTTGGGTCATGATCCCAAAGTCCTGGGATCAGGTCCTATATCCCCATATGGAGCTCCCTCCTCAGCAGGGAGTCTGCTCCCCCCACACACACACCCCGTGGGCCCGCTCTCTCTTACAAAACTAAATAAATAAATAAAAATCTTCTAAAAAATTTATCCATTTCACCTGAATTTTCAAATATATTTTTAATTCATAATATTTCACACAGTTTTTTAATATTTCTGTTATCTGTATAACATTTCCCCTTTTTTAATTTTGTTCTTGTATAGTTATTTGTTTCTTTTAGTATTGTATTCTGTCTTCTGCTTTTACTTATTTGTACAGTTCTTTCTTTTGGATCTTCTTTGTTTTTCTTCTGAACAGTCTTGCCAAAAAATTTGTCCATCTTAATATTAATGATTTTTATTAGTATTTTTGTTCTCCACTTCATTGATGTTTGTCCTTAACTCTTATTTTTCTTATTCTTTGAATTTGCTCTATTTTCTTTTTCTAGCCTCTTCTACACATCCTCCCCCCACCACCCCCGCCAAGATTTTATTTATTTATTTGACAGAGACACAGCGAGAGAGGGAACACGGTCGGGGGAGTAGGAGAGGGAGAAGCAGGCCTCCCACAGAGTACGGAGCCCAATGTGGGGCTTGATCCCAGAATGCTGGGATCATGACCTGAGCCGAAGGCAGCCCACTCAACGACTGAGCCACCCAGGTGCCCCCTTTTTCAACTCAGCTTAAACTGAAGCTCATCCATTTCCACTCTTTCTTGGTACTTGATAAATTGTATTTGAATCTATAACTTTCTCTCTGAACACCACCTTAGTAACCCACAAACATTAACCCTTGTAGTTTTCTTTGTTAGCCATCTGGGAAAATTTCGTAATTACCCTACAAATTCCTCTCTCCGGATTATTTTTTAGTATGGGCTTCTTTGTTTTTTAAAAAAATCATTGTAAAGGGGCACCTGGTGGCTTAGCTGGGTAAGTGTCTGCCTTTGGCTCAGATCATGGTCTCAGGGTCCTGGAATTGAGCCTGGTGGAGAGCTCCCTGCTCAGTAGGGAGTCTGCTGCTCCTTCGTCCTCTGTGCTTGCTCTCTCTCTCTCTCTCTCTCTCTCTCAAATAAATAAATCATTGTAGACATAAGGGTGTTTGTATATTAAGCTTTCCTTTTGTCAGGAGTTCTTGTCAACATTTTGGACAGAGAATATATACCTGGCATCTATTGAGGTTTTCTCTATGACTAGCACATAGAACTTTCTGTGAACGTCACATGTGCTAAAGCAGTATCCTGAATATTTGTATTTATTGGAGAGCTTATTATCTTCATACCTGCTGTATAGTTATTTTTCTGTTTATGCTTGATATGTGTTTATGCTTTTGATATATGTTTCTGAGAGGGCTCTGTTAAAAGTCTCTAATTGTGGTTTCTGTTTAGTTTTTCTCTTTAGTTCTGGAAGTTGTTGCTTTGTGTATTTTGAAGCCATGCTTTCAGGTGTATGTGTATTTTATTGAGCAGGACTGTGTTAAAATTTAACTTACTTATATTTGTATTACTGCATTCTTTTTTTTTTTTTTAAAGATTTTATTTATTTACTTGAGAGAGAAACAGTGAGAGAGAGCATGAACGAGGAGAAAGTCAGAGAGAGAAGCAGACTCCCCATGGAGCTGGGAGTCCGATGCGGGACTCGATCCTGGGACTCCAGGATCATGACCTGAGCCGAAGGCAGTCGTCCAACCAACTGAGCCACCCAGGCGTCCCATATTACTGCATTCTTATTGAGCAGAAATTTGACATTTTTATCAAGTTCTTCCAGCATTTCATTCATATTATTTACTGAGAACTATGATTTCTTTGTGGGTGTTTTTCAGCTTCGCCCTCTGGATTATTCCTCTTAATTTGTGCCAGTTGCTTTTTAGGTTTGTTGTTTGCAATGCTTGGATTTTTTCCCCCATTGTGTTCATGAGTTAATTTTGTTTCTAGGATCTCAGATCTTCCTCTTTAGTGGACTCCTCATTTTAAATTAAAAAAATATATATATTTTTAAAGACCATTTTAGAGCATGAGAGCATGAGTGGGAGGGTCAGAGGGAGAGAGAATCTCAAGCAGATGCCACAGTGAGTGTGGAGCCTGACACAGGGCTCAATCCCAGGACCCGGAGATCACAGCCAGAGCAGAAACCAAGGGTCGGATGGATGCTTAACTGACTGAGCTACCCAGATGCCCCTTAAATTTAAAAATATTTTTTAAGAAAGGTTGTGTAAGGTTGTGTGAGAAGAGAACAAGAGATAACATCATACAATGATAAAACAGTTTGCTAAGAAGATGTAAGTGTACATGTACCTAACAGCAGAACTTCAGAATGCATGAAGTAAAAGCTCAGAACTGAAAAAGAGAAATCTGTTTTGGAGATTTTACCACTTCTCTTTTAGTAGTCTGCAGAACTAGTGAACAGAAAATAAGGATCTAAAAAAAACTGCACACTACCACCAACCAAGTACAGCTAATTACCATTTGTAGAATGCTCCACCAACATCAGCAGGATATTACACTGTTTTCAAGTGTATGTGGAACATTCCCCAATATAATCCACATCCTGGACTGTAAAACAAACATTAAGAGATCTTAAAGAGTTGAAGTCATCAGGTATGTTCTCTGACCATAATGAAGTTAGATTAGAAATCAGTAACAGATAACAAGAAAATTCGAACTCATGGAAATAATATTTCTAAACAATCCGTGGATCAAAAAGTCTCAAAGGGAATTTAAAAATATTTGAACTAAATGAAAATGAAAACATAGCATATCAAAATTTGTGGGATACAGCCAAAGATGTGCTAAGAAGCATTAAGTACACTTACTAGAAGAAAATGTCTCAAATCAATAATTTGAGTTACTACCTTAGAACTAGAAAAGCAAAGTAAACCCAAGTCAAATAGAAGGAACTACTGAAGATAGGTCAGAAATAAACGAAATTGAAAACAAAAGAAAAAAAAAATCAATGAAAGCTAAAGCTGTATTTTTTTTTTATATAAAAAGCTCAGTAAAATTCACAAGTTTATAGCCAGACTAGCAAAGGGGGGGGGGGACACAAATTACCAGTCCCAGTAATGAAAGAGGAGATAATACTATAGACTGTATGGACATGGAAAGGATGATACAAGATAGCTCTATGGACATTAACTCAGTAAGTTAGTGGAGTAATTCCTCAAAAAACACTATTTTTTGCTATTTTTACTGTAGCAAATCACCACAAATTTAGTGGCTTAAAACAACATAAAGTTATTATTTTACAGTTATGGAGGCCGGAATGATGTGGGTCTTACTGGGTTAAATCAACTTGTCAACAGGACTGCATTCCTTTCTGGAGGCTTTCAGGGAGAATCTATTTCCTTGTTGTTTTCCAGCTTCTAGAATCTTCCAGTGTTTCTTGGGTTAAGGCCCCCTTCAAGTTCTTTTCTCATCTTACTAGTGACTGCTGCTTCTGTCTCATTTTCCCACAGTACCCTTGTGATAATATTGAACCCACCCGGAAAATCTCCCTGTTTTATCTTTTACCTAAATTTCCCCTTTGTCCGTTAACATATTCACAGTTTCTGGGGATTAGGATGTAGCCGTCTTGGGGGGGGGGGTGTCATAATTCTGCCTACCACAATCTCATGTTATGCACACTCACCCAAGATTAAATAGATACCCCTCCCCACCAGTTCCCCCTCCTTCCTGTGTCCTCCTAAGGACCATTGTTCTAATTTTCATTTCGATGAGTTTGCTGATTCTTGGTACTTCATGTAAGTGGAATCCTATAATATTTGTTCTTTTGTGTCTAGATTATTTTACTCAGCATAATGTTTGTAAGGTTCATCCTTGTCTTCATTGTTTGACAGAGTACAAAGGTAATTCAATGGAAAAGGATCTTTTCAACAAAGATATTGGAACAATTAGATATTTATTTGCAAAAATACGAATTTTAACCAAAGATCTCATACCTTATACAAAAATTAACTCAACATGGGTCACAGATAGAAGTATAAAACCCAAGACTATAAACATATAAAGCTTTCAGAAATAGAAGATCTCAGGGTTTGGCAATGAGATTTTAGATGTGCATAAAACAAAACTTTGATAATCATCAAAACTAAAACCTTTTGTTCTGCAAAAAATACTGTTAAGCTATTGACTAGGAGAATATGTTTGAGATTCCCAGAGAACACTTGTATCCAGAATATAAAAAAACCCTACACACAATGGTAATTAACCCAATTGTAAAAAGGGCCAACATTAAATAGATGCTTCACTAACTCAGTATCATTAGCCACTAGGGAAATGCAAATTTGAACCATGATGAGATACTACACACCTATTAGAACAGCTAAAATTGGAAAACACAGTGACAGTACCAAATTCTGGTGAAGATACAAACAGCTGGATTTCAAATACGTTGCTGGTGAGAATGCGAAATGGTATAGCCCTTCTGAACACAGGCAAAATCTTAAAAATTAACCATACATTTACCATGTACCCAACTGTCCCATTCCTAGGTTTTTACCTAGAGAAATGAAAGCTTATGTTCGCACAAAACTTGTTGACAAACGTTTGTGTTTGTATTTGTTTTTGTTCATAGCTATTAGATCTGGAGACAATTCAAATGTTCTTCAACAACTAAATGGAGAAACATTGTCATTCAGCTATACCATGGAATACTATTCAGCAATTAAAAGAAATGAACCATTAATATACTCATGTGTTGGGGTTCCCAGGGTCATTTCTATCTTCAGAGATTCACTAAAAGGACTTACTGTGACTCCATATATATTTGTATTCAAGGCTAAGGTTTATTACAGCAGAATAGTGAAGATATACAGCTGGATCCTAAGGGAAAAAGAGACAGGTCGAGTCTGGAGGAATCTGAGTGTAGGCCCCTTTATTTTCTCTCCCAGGGAGAATTCATAGATTGGAAGACTCAGTTTTGTTAAGATGTCTCTTCTCCTCAAATTAATCTGTAGATTCAACACAACTCTTACTAAAATTTTAGCAGACTTTACACAGAAGTCAATAAAGTGGTCCTCAAAATTAGATATATTGAGGATGGGAATAATCAAGACAAACTTGAAGAACTTAAGTACTTGATTTTAAGACTCAAGGGCAAGCCGTAGTGGTTAACACAGTATGACTATAGTATTAAGGCAGCATAAAGATAGACAAATAGATCAGTTAACATAATAGAGAATGTAGAAATAGGCTAACAAGTACAGTACATGAGTTGATTTTTGACACAAATGCCAAAACAATTCGGTGCTAGAAAGAAAGCCTTTTAATTAATGCTGGAACAAGTGGATCTTTTTTGGAAAAAAATGAGCCTTGACCCCTCTGTCACAATATAAACAAAAAGATTAATTTGGTGTCAGTTACAGACCTAAATGTGGAAAACAAAAAACCTAGGAGAATATCTTCATGACCTTGGGGTCTGTAACTATGAAAGAAAAACTTGGCAAATTGGACTTCATCAAAATGAAAAACTTCTTATCAAAAGACATAAAAGAATATTAAAAAACAAAGTACAGATTAGGAGAAGAATGTGCTCTACATATATATCTGACTTAAGACATGTCTAGAATAAACAAAGAATTAGTATAATCAGTGATGCCACAACAAAACCATTTTTTAAAAATGGGCAAAATTGTGACTAGGCATCTCACAAAAGAATTCATTGAAATGGTCAGTAAACATGAAAAGTGTACAATGTCATTAGGAAAATGCATATTAAGACCACAGTGACATATCAGTATGTATCCGGCAGAATGACTAGGATTAAGATTGACAAGGTCAAGTATTGGCAAGGTAGAACCAACTAAAGCTCATACACTGTTGGTGAGAGCCTATATATTTTTTCCTAGTTCCTTTGACTCTTAAACTAGATCAAGATTGAGTGATTGAGTGCGGCAATGCTCAAATTCAGATGGCCAAGAATTCTTAGCAAATAACGATAGTGATACGCGTGTGCTAATTAGCAGGATTCTTGGTTGCAAGTGACCCAACTTGCAAAATGTAGTCAAAATGATGACTACATTATCTTGGGTAATCAAATTCACGAGTGGGTTAGGTCGGGCTGTCAGTTAAGCCAAATAATTAAGCCGTGTCTGCTGTTTTCCTCTGGAATGGTTTAATTTTGAGACAGAACTTAATCCTAGGTGCCACGTGTAGCTTCCGACGTTGCTCTGTGTACTTGAATATCTGGTAGTGCCATCCTTGTCCTGGCTTTATGTCTGGAATACACTAATTTCTTAGACCTCAGCATGTTTCAGGTCTACCCCTCTTTCAAGGCCCAGCTCAAGTACCCCCTCCACCGAGAAGCCCTCTCTGAGATTATTTGACCTCCTTGCTTTTGGCTGTTATTCTCTGTTCACCACTTTTCTGTAAGTTTGTCAGCTCTCAATGTCCTTATTGAACCTAGTGGAGTGCCAGGCACACCGTAGGCTTAATAAATAATGGACAGTTATTGCACATTTGATTTTTTTAATTACCTGTTGCAGTCCTTTAATTGTCTAGCAGTACCAGATACTTGTAAGGTGGCCTTGGGGAAAATCCAGTCTGAATACACACACCTTCCTGCCTCCCAGTCGGTCTCTGATGGAGCTTCAGCATCTCTTAGGTGGCGTGGTCATGTTTGTTTGTTCATTTTCTTTCTTTTTTTGTTTCCTTTATTTTATCCGCACCCAGTGTAGGGTTTGAACTCACCACCCTGAGATCAAGAGTCCCATGCTCCACCAGTTGAACGAGCCAGCCAGCCCACCAGCCTCCCCAAGCGTGTTCATGTATCTTACACAAGTGCAGTCAGAACAGCAGTGTTGGTGTGCTGTCATGACTGTGTATCGGCCTTTTCTTTAATACCCATTTTCAGTGGAAGCAAAAACTCATATTCTTTTTTTTTCTAATTCAGTAGTCCTTTATTGGCATTAGTAATAGTGGTTCTCAGACTTTAGTGTGCATCAGAATCAGAGGGCATTTTCTTTATGTATTTGTACTATTTTTTGTCACAATTTGCCAATGGCACTTACTTTTTCTTCTCGACATCCTGTTCTGCAGCTTCCTTGGCCCTTTTTGCTTGCCTGGGTGCCAGAGCCGGGCATGGACACGGGCCATGTGAACTCTGGCCAAAACACCTTGCAGTTCTCCTCCACTGTGCCTCTGGCTTTCTCCTTCTCCTAGACATTGCATGCCGGCATGACTGGTCATGTCAGCTGGGTAGCCAGTTTGAGGTCTTCAGCAGAGCTCTCTCCCTGCTTAGGGACCAAGGACTTCCTGGGAAGGGGTGGGCTTCAAGTAGTACCCCACAGCTGCTGTGTGCTAGCCTTCAAGGACTCTGTGGACTTTTTTTGCCTCTTGCATCCACTGAGATCCCAGTGGTCCATGCCACCTTCTAGTATATGCCAGCCACCTGTAACTCTTCCGAGCTGAAGCCCCCGCCAGCTCACATTTTGGTGTGATGCCTCACAGTGGGGCACCTCACTTTGGGCTGGAGGGGTCCCTGGGTCAGGCCTTTTGTCTGTGGATTTTCCGTGCTGGCTCGTTGAACCATGTGGTCATGCACCATTGCCAGTCCTTGTGAAAGCGGGACTTCGGGGTCATGCCATTCTGGCTAGGTGCCAGGCTGCTCCACGGGGAGGGCATGGCCAGCAGAAAGGGACCGGCACTGCAGAACCACTTAGCAGGCACTTTAGAACATCAACTGCTAGGCCTCACCTCCAGAATTTTTGATTCAGTGTGTCTGTGATGGGCTGAAAAATTAGCATTTCTAATACCTATTCAGGTGATTCTAATGCTGGTGGTCGAGGACCAGTTTACTAGTGAATTGAACCCTCATTCCACGTCAGAATCACCTGAGGGGTTTATCCCCCGCCCCTTTTCCAGAACTAGACTTTGCTCAATTTTGTAAAAGTGTTTGGAATCCCCGCTAAGCATGGTGTTAGTGGGATTTTATGAGTATTTCTAACAATCAGCTCTGTAACAAATAGAGACAGTTCCTTTACTTCACATCTGCAGAGCACCTAGTGATGAATATAAATGGCAGAAGTCTTGGCTCGCTGCGTGGTTTGCTCGCTCTCTCAAAATAGGTGTTCCTGATTCTGGCAGTGATTTTCTTTGGTCTTGACCAGTTCCCATAATTTTTTCCCCAAAGCCTTGGTTTTCTTACCTTTTTTTTTAAGGTTTTATTTTTTTATTTTTATTTTTTTTTAAGATTATTTATTTATTTATTTATTTGACAGAGAGAGAGAGAGATCACAAGCAGGCAGAGAGGCAGGCAGAGAGAGAGAGAGAGGAGGAAGCAGGCTTCCCGCCGAGCAGAGAGCCCGATGTGGGACTCGATCCCAGAACCCTGAGATCACGACCTGAGCTGAAGGCAGAGGCTTTAACCCTCTGAGCCATCCAGGTGCCCCTTTAAGGTTTTATTTTTAAGTAATCTATATACCCAACGTGCAGTTTGGACATAAAGCCCTGAGATTAAGAGTCACATGCTCTGCCAGCTGAGCCAGCCAGGTGCCCCGGTTTTCTTATTTTTAATATGACATCAGAAACACCTTTCTCATCATTTTTCACTCATGGTAAGAGTTGTCAGTGGCTGTTATAACTGGGTTGGGGCAAGAGTCATAAAACTTTTTGCATGGTCTTCAGGTGTCTCTGGCAGGTTACTTAATGGTTGCAAAGGGAACAAAGTAACCTACTGTCAGAAGACTGGCTGTCATTCTGACTGGGTGATTAAAGTGAACATCATCAGTGAGGGGAAGACGGACCTCTTGTCTCTAGATGATTCCATTACAAGGACACAGCATCACTAATGGAACAGTCTGACTGATTGTGCACAATGGCGGTCTGATCCTAAGTGGACATCAGACAAACCCAAAGTGAGCATTCTCTATTTCTTTTACAGGTTTTGTCTTCCTCTTTTTTTTTTTTTTTTTTTGAAGATTTTTTATTTATTTATTTGACAGAGAGAAATCACAAGTAGACGGAGAGGCAGGCAGAGAGAGAGAGAGGGAAGCAGGCTCCCCGCCGAGCAGAGAGCCCGATGCGGGACTCGATCCCAGGACCCTGAGATCATGACCTGAGCCGAAGGCAGCGGCTTAACCCACTGAGCCACCCATGCACACGGTTTTGTCTTCCTCTTAAACATAAATGCCATAAAACACAGATGAGGAAAGATTGAGGGACTGTTCAGACTGAAGGAGATTAGAGAGACATGAGCGCTGTGAGCAGTACGTGCTCCTGGACTGGCTCCTGCCCTGACGAGGAGAAAGGGCAGTCAGGTGGCGTTGGGAGTGTGGTGGTAGTTTAGAGAGAAAGTGTGGTATCGGTTTGAATTTCCCGAGGTGGGTAACAGTACTGTTAGCTACGTTAAGATAATCTCTTTGTTCAAAGGAAACACACATGAAAATACTTAGACGCAAAGGTATATGATGTGTATAACTTCATCTCAGACGGGCAGGAAAGTACATGTGAGGGATGAGAGAAAGCAAATGGAGAAAGTACCAAGTATTCTTTGTACTCTTCATGTGATTTTCTTGAAAGTTTGAAATTATTCCCAAATTGAAAAAAATTTTTTAGAACACCTTCTCATTTTAGGGTAGTTATAAAGAGGAAAATGTGTATAAAAATGTTTCCAAAGAGCACTGTGCTTTGTCCAGGTAGCTTCGTATCTCACCCTGTGGGAAGTCTCAACTAGGTTGTTGGCTCCTGAGAGCCTGCGCCAGGCCAGCACTGGCCGGTGTTGTACCCAGCCCCTCAACAGGACAGCTTCCCGAGTGCTCAGTGTGGCAGCGCTCCACGAGATTGTGACCTGAACATAGTCTTGTCAGCTATTGTCCCTTTGGCTCTGAAAAGTCTGTTTTTCTTTCAGCTCAAAATGGAGTTAATCCTGACTGGGAGAAGAAAGTAATTGAATATTTTAAGGAAAAGCTGAAGGAAAATAACGCTCCTAAATGGGTAAGTTTATTGCTATTTTCAGAGGAGAGGGTTGGGCTTTCAGTTTCTTTCAGTAGAGTGGTAATCCACACAGAATTTTAGTATATGTGCTGCTGAAGTAAGTGCTAAAATTTTAAACTGTATACATTCATGTGTAGTGTCTTCCCCTTTAAGTGCATATGTATTAAAAGATTTTGCACTTTTCCAACTGAAATTTAGATTCAAGCGAGTCAGTGCTTCTGTGTTGGAGTCTCTAGGTGGCAGTGTTTGACCGTGTTACTTTCTAAGACCAAAAAAATTAGTAATTGTGAGTCCTGAATATCCTTATTATCTTCATTTAAAGAAAATTGGTATGTACTAGTCTTAAGCGAAGAGCTCAACAAAGCAAATGCCTTTCTGCTGCTTGAGAAGTGTTTTGAAGGAAGAACATCCTTTTACGTTAGAGTCGGATGTCATTATACAAACTTGGAGGAACATAAAAAATACTTTCGTGTCCAGCACTTTTGTTATGTTGACTGTTGAGATCACTGGCTTCCTAATGGGGCTTGGTGGGAGGTGGTGCGGGGGGTGGGGTGTTTCTGGATATACAACCTCTGTATATGTACTTAACATTCTACAGATAAGAATATTTTATTGACTTGTTTTCCTTTCAGGTACCATCACTGAATGAAGTTCCCCTTCATTATTTGAAACCTAACAGTTTTGTGAAGTTTCGTTGCATGATTCAAGATATGTTTGACCCTGAGTTTTACATGGGAGTTTATGAAACGGTTAACCGAAACACAAAAGCACGGGTATGTATTGCTTTTCTTCATGAAAATTTCTGTTTCTAATTAGTGGTATTTTATCCTTGTGTTGTTTATGGTAGTTTTGATTCAGATATACTGACATGATGCTGTTATCCTTTGTTTTGGATCATAGGTCCTTCATTTTGGAAAATACAGAGATGTAGCAGAGTGTGGGGTATGTATTCTTAAGATATATAAAACATCTTAAGAACTTCTTAAGCAGCGAATTTATTTCTTTTGGTTGATCTTAAGTGTATTTATTTTGTGTGTAAATAAGTTCTAAGAAGTCATGTGAAATGTTTTATTTACCTTTTATTTAAGCTTCTCTGTTAAAGTTTTTGATCTTTTAAAAATCTCTTAAAAGGTGGAGTATTGTAAATAACTAATTTCTTTCTTTTCCTTATATCTGTACACTTGGTTTCAAAATTAGAGGGTTATGGTAAATTCTTTTAAAGTAAAAGTGGAAGATTAACTTAGGGCTTAACACTTGCTTAATTAAATTTCATTACGTCCTGCAGCTTTTTCTTAGGAGGAAGAAAGTTTTTAATAAATTTAAACTTTCTTTGATAAAGAGAAGTAAGGGAAACTTACATATCAGTAATGGGAGAGGCAAGAAGGTAGAGGACACTGGATATAACTGTGGTTATGAAAGGGATAGTCTTGAGGTAGAAACTTACTAGAAAAGCAGTTATAGAGACACTACAGTATATCTGTATTTTTTAAAAATTGTTTTTTTGTGTGGTTCTACTGAAACTGGTGGTAATTGTCAGTCGTTGAGGGGAAAAAAAATCAAAGTATCACAGGTAGGGATTGATCAGCAGGTGCTTAAGTAGAAAGATGGCACATTGGTGGAGCTCCCCCATTCTGGGTCTAGTTCTCTGCTTTGGTGATCCAGACTCCCAGTTTAATCACATTATGTGGGGCTTTTTACATTCTGGGAGTCTGACTTCTGCTTACCCAAACCTCAAGAGATTGATTTGTAAACCCTAATATTAGCACATTTACTCACAGTAGAGGCTGTGCCTGATTAAAATGTCCTAGCTCAGGGCCAGTCTGGACAGCAGAACAGCCCTAATATGGAAGGTTGCTGCAAAGATTCTGTAAAACAAAAATGTAACTTCATATAATTATTTAGGGGAACTCATGAGAGTTGGATTTGCTAATCTTTTTTTTTTTTTTTTAAGATTTTTATTTATTGACAGATCACAAGTAGGGAGAGAGGCAGGCAGAGAGAGAGGAGGAAGCAGGCTTCCCATTGAGCAGAGAGCCCAATGCGGGACTTGATCCCAGGACCCCCGGGATCATGACCTGAGCCGAAGGCAGAGGCTTTAACCCACTGAGCCACCCAGGTGCCCCGGATCTGCTAATCTTAACACATAATGAACTTGAGGTCTCCCAATATCTTTTTTCTTTGAGAGTGTTTCCATAAAGTAAAATGTGGTGCCTAGTCTAATGTGTCAACTTTACAGATAGTTGCTGTGTCCCTTATTTGAAGAGCCCTTAGTCATATTAGCCTCATCTATCAATACACTGTAATGGAGTATCACCATAAGCTAGTAATCTCAGCATCTGGAAATAGGAAAGTAAAATAGGTGAGTCTGTCCACATGTGACACTGCTGAAGGCAAAGAGTTTGTATTGTGTTGCTAGAAATAATAAGTAGAAGCACCAAACCAGGAATACTTTGGGCCTGGAAAGAAAGAAACACATAGAAAGCCCTGCTTGTACATACTAGCTCAGATGAAACTTGATGTGCCTTGGCTTGGGTCCCTCCTCCCACCACCAAAATGGAGTATACGTTTTATTTTACTTTTAAGAGATTTTTTGGTAATATATGTGCTCAAAGTAATATGTGCTTATTGAAGTAATATTTTAATATTGCATCTTGGCTTCTTTCTATGTCTTAGGATTTTCTCATATTTGAAATGGAGAACATTCCTTTTCTGGGGAATATAATCTGACTGAAATCTCATGTCAGAGTTACTGCTAATGAATATTTCATTAAGTTCCTATTTTATAGGCTGATACTGATAAGGTCTATGAAAGAGATAGTGCTTTGTCTTTGAAAAAATAAAGTATCCTGTTTATTAAAAGATTTAATTTTGTGACAGGGTGAGATGTATTATGGACTTAAGGGAAGGTAGTATATTGATGGTTGCATGTGAAATGATTTTATGTCCTTTTTTTAAATGGGTTTGGGCTTGGTATTTAGTTTTTAATTCTTAATGTGAAGTATTTACTGTGGTTTTATAAATAACATGAATATGTGGTTTGCTAATTAAAGTTTTGTTTTTTTCTTAATAAAACTTTAAATATGCTTTTTGTGTATATCACAGCCTCAACAAGAAGTTGATTTAAACTCCCCACGAACTACCACTTTGGAAAGACAGACTTTCTATTGTGTCCCAGTGCCTGGGGAATCTACGTGGGTAAAAGAAATATCCTTTATCTAAAGTTTCTTCTGTGTTGAGTGGTTCCTGATTATATTCTTAATTGAAAAAACCACAGTTAAATTTTGAGTTTTTGAAACTTAGTGTTTTTACACCAACAAAATAAGCTGGGAAAAAAGTGTTCTTCATTTACAGAACTTGGCTTTATTTTAATGAAATGTTTTTCGTTTGTCCTAAACAAAAAGGTTTATAAAACAACCAAAGTATGCGTCATTGAGAAATGATAAAATTGTGGTACATTCCTGTAGTGAAATACTGTTAAAAAGATTGAGCCCACCGTGGATTTAAAGATACTGAAAAAGTACCATAATTAAATAAAAACATAGTTTCAAATCTTAAGGGGAAACAACATGTTGGCTCATTGAGAGATGTGGAAACATCTTGGTATACTTTTTTTTTAGGTATATTTCACATACCCTGAGATATGTAGATTTTAAGGGTGCACTTGAGTGGACAAATGCACACCCATTTAAATTACACCTGTGAAAGTAAAGTACTTGTTCCAGAAAGTTCCCTTGTGTCTTTCTAGCCACCTCACTCACCTTTTGTGACCACTGTCCTGATTTCTTTCACTGTAGATTGGTTTTACCTATTCTATATGCCAAAAAATGGACTCATGCAGAGTCTTGTGTCTGATTATTTGTTCTCCATAACACATTTGAGATTCATCCCTGTGTGTGTGTGTGTGTGTGTTGCTCATTCCTTTTTATTGCTGATTTTATTTGTTTATATTTTTTTCCACTTGGTAAGAATTTGGGTTGTTTCCAGTTTGGGGGCTGGCATTTTGTGAGAAGATTTATAGTTAGTTTTTTTTTTAACAGTTTTTTCTGTGTATCAGTTGTGATAAGTTGTATTGTTCAAGGAATTGTTTCAAAATCATTTAGTCTTAATTGAATTTATGTCAGTAACAAAGCTTTTCATAATATTAATTTCTTTTTCATGTCTGGAGGATATCTAGCAATGATCTCTTTTCATTTATAATAATGTTCATTAATTTTTTTTTTAATTCTTGATCAGTGTTGTTAGTGGTTTGTCAGAAAACCAACTGTTTAATTTTCTGTTTTCTATCTCATTGACTTTTGCTCTTATTTCCTTTTATGCTAGTTTGGCTTTAATTTTTCTCTGGCTTCTCAAAGTGGATGCACAGATCATTAATTTCAAATCTTCCCTTTCTTATATTAGCATCGAAGGCTATATATTTCCTTCTAATCACTGCTTTGATTGTATTCCAGACTTTGATTTGTTTTTACCACCATTCAACTCAAAATATTTTCTAATTTCCCTTGTGATTTCTGTTTTGTTCCTTGATCTTTACAGCAGTTTACTTCCATTCATCCCCTCATTCTTTGTGTTGCTGTTGTCCTATACTTCATTTGTACTTAAACTATAGAGCCCACAATATATTACCCTGTTTGCTTTAAACATTTGTCTTGGGACGCCGGGGTGGCTCAGTTGGTTAAGCGTCTGCCTTTGGCTCAGGTCATGATTCCAGGGTCCTGGGATCAAGCCCCTGAGATCAAGCTTCTCTCTCTCTTTCTCTCTCTCTCTCTGTCAAATAAATAAAATCTTGAAAAAAGGGTGCCTGAGTAGCTCAGTCAGTTGGGCATCTGCCTTCAGCTCAGATCTTGATCCCAGGGCCTTGGGATTGAGCCCTGCATTGGGCTCTCTGCTCAGCAGGGGCCTGCTTCTCCTTCTTCCTACCATTCACCCTGCTTTTACTCTCTTCTCTGTCAAATAAATAAAGAAAATCTTTAAAAAAATCTTTAAAAAATTTGTCTTCTACATAAATTAGGAAATGAGGAAAAAGTGTCTTGTATGTGTTTGTGGTATGTACCATTTCTAGCTCTGTTCTTTTTTTTTTTTTTAAATGGAGTCATTTAACTCAACTTTAAGTACAGATCTGTTGGTGATGAATTTTTCAGCTTTGGTTCAAGGAAAAATGTCTTTGTTTCACCTCTATTTTTGAAGGATGTTTTTGCTGGTTATAGAATTCTGGGTTGACAGCTCTTATCCTTCCCCAGCATTCCGGTGGTCTTGTTCCATTGTCTTCTGGCCTCCATTGCCTTTTTTTTTTTGGATCCAGAGCGTGAGTGTGGGGAGGGGGAGAGAGAGAATCTTGAGGAGGCCCCATGCTGGGTGGGGAGCCTGATGCGAGGCTCAGTCCCCAACCCTGAGATATTATCTGACCTGAAATCAAGAGTCAGATGCTCAAACCATTGCGCCTGCCGGGTTCCTCTGGTCCCCATTGCTTTTGGACGAAGGGCTAGCCGTCATTTTACTCTATCCTTGTGTGTGACATCTTTGTTTTTCCCCAGCTACTTCTGATGTTCTCTCTCTCTCTGTGGTTTTTGGCAGTTTGGCTGTGATGTGGGTCGGTGTGGGTATTTTTGTGTTTATCTTGCTTGGGTATTTTCGAGGTTTTGGATCTGTGGACTGGTATTTTTCAGATTTCAGCCTTTATTTCTTCAAATATTTTTCTGTCCCAGTCTCTTGTATTGTCTCATTTTCTAGGAATTCAGTCACATAATCATTAGATGTTACTGACCTCCAGGTAACTGAGATTCTGTTTGTTTTTGTTCTGTTTTGTTTTCATTGCAGATATCTTACCTTTCAGTTCTTGATTTTTCATTTGGTTCTTTCCCGTTGTTCCCATTTCTCTGCTAACATTCCTCATCTTTGACTCATCAGTCTTTCTTTAGGATTTTAACCATTTATTTGAGATATTGAGCATGTTGGGGGGGCAAAAGAGAGAGGGAGAAGCAGACTCCCCGCTGAGCAGGGAGCCCAATGTGGGGCTCCATCCCAGGACCCTGAGACCATTACCTGAGCCAAAGGCAGACACATTACCAACTGAGCCACTCAGATCGATCTTGTCTATATTTTCTTTTAAACTGATAAGACCAGATACTGCACTTGATCATAGCCAAAAGGCTAAGAAGCAATTATATTTTCTTTTAAAATTGTGAATTTTAAGGTTTAGAGGGAACATATCTCAACATAATAAGGTTTAAAGGGAACATAAACATAGCTCAATATATATATATGAAAAAATAGTGAATTTTAGATTGCCTTTTTAGTGTCCTTGTCGGCTAATTCCAATATCTGAGTCATCTTTGGGTTTGTTTTTATTGGTTATTTTTAATTCTGATTGTAGGTCATATTTTCTTGACTCTTCATATATAACTAGTAATGTGTTACTGTATGCTGATGTACAGCATTGTAGAGAGTTCGGTTTTGTCTTCCATCCAAGAATGTTGCGTTTTATTCTGACAGGCAGGTGATGTAAGTGGATCACTTTGACCTTGTCATGGCTTGGTTTTGCGATTTGTTAAGGTGGGTATGGAATAGCCCTTGGTCTGTAGGACACAGTCCTTACCCATGAAATGTGCTATTTCTGGTCACACATCAGTGCCCAGGTTGTCCATCAGGGTCCAGTACTAGTATTGTAGAAGTCCCGAATCTCCATTTAGCTCCCAGCCAACTAGCAGCTGTTCCCTGCTAGCCCTCAAGGAATCCTGACTTGTACATCCATGGTGTTATGTTCACCAAAGCCCCTAATGGAGCCTGCACAGGTTTCTTGGTCTTATCTGCAACTCTTGCCTCTGTTACTTTCTGCAGCTTCCAGTTGCTTAGGAGCCCGGATCTGTGTGCTCTGTTTCTCTGTCGTGCAAGGGCAGGGTGCTTGCTTCTCTTTGTTGCGGTTTGGGAAATGTTCCCAAGAGAAAGCTGGGAAGAAGGGTGTGGAGTTTACTGGTGTGTTTCCTTATTGAAGAACTATAACCTTATGTTCCCTTACGATGTTCAGTTACTGAAAACAGTTGCTCATAACTTTTGTCCAGTTGTATAGTTTCTTTATATATAGCATAGGTAGGGGGCATGAGGTTAAGCTGCTACTCTCATGATCAAAACTGGAAGTCCAGTCTTTTAAAAGGATGTTTTAATTTTAGCCAAATTGCCAAACTAATAATCTTTTATTAGCCCTAGAATTAGCATACCTTAGGATATTCCTCAGTTCCTGATAAATTTTCCTTAACTTTTCATTTAACGCCTATGTTAATGCAAACCAAGCTCGAGTCAGTCCTTCAACATCCTACACTCCTAGTCGTCACAAGAGGAGTTACGAAGATGACGAAGATATGGACCTACAGCCTAATAAACAGAAGGACCAACATGCAGGTGCCAGGCAAGCAGGTGGTGTGAGCCAGCAGGCTTTCTGTTTACTTCTCCCGCAGGTCCATTTCCAGAATTAATTGTTGTGTGATACAGCTCTAGATTTAGGAAATGACAGCGATTTGACAACCTTGCATTCAAGTTCATCGCTGTTATAAACAGTCTTGAGAATTTTTGCAGTACTCTGGTCAAACCGTGCTTCATAACTGAGCAGTTAGGCATCACTTAGCGAGAAGTGTCTGCTTTCCTGTTAGTTTTTAAGAGTCTCAGGTGGTTAGTGGACAAAAGTCTTTTTCTCATTCTTTATATTTTTATCTCAGCTCCTAAGTAATATGGAAGTCTAGTAGTTTATCCTGAAAATGTTTTTTTTTTTTAATATCTGAAAACATCCTTTTTAATTTTCCTTTGGACATAGTAGAACTTTATTTTTTTATTTTTATTTTTTTAAGAGATTTTATTCATGAGAGGGACAGAGAGTGTGCATGTATGCACACAAGCATGGGGAGGGGCAGAGAGAGAGGGAAAAGCAGACTCCTTATAAGGCAGGGTGCCTAACCCTGGGATTATGACCTGGGCCAAAGGGAGATGCTTAACGGACTGAGCCACCCAGGCACCCCAAGATAGTGGTACTTTAATTTAGTAAGATTGAAAACATCGGAGGAAAACCATGAAATTGTGGGGCACTAGGTAACTTCGTTCTCAGCTTGAAACCAGAGAGCCCTTAAGATCGTCACAGTTCTATTCTATGTACCCACATTTGTAGTGGTTTATCTTGAAACATGCTGAAAACCCAGTAAATTCTGATTAACACGGAGACCAAAGTTTGGAATATCCAAAGAGCATGAGATAGTTTCAGAATTAGCATATTTAATTCCTGGTTTTACCAATCACAGTGTTTAACAATAGTGAGTTTCTTTATTGCGGCAGGTAGAGAAGTTTGTCATTATTCCTCCTTTTATGGCCAGTCATTTCTCTGTAGCACCATCCTCAGAGGGCAAGTTTTGAAGGGTTGGGGGGGTGGGGTTTCAAATAAATCAGTCTAGTCAGGGGGCATCTGCAAGATTGGGTTGAGAGTGGTAAATAAAGAATTACTAATGAATTTCATTTAGCCATGTTTTTCCTACTTTATATATATTTCCTTAGAGTTAAGGCATACTTTAATGTTTTTAACATCGGAATGTTATAGTAAATCTGTACAAATGTGGTGGTCTTTTTCTCCACCCCCCCCAAATGCTTATTAAAATTAATGGTGTATCATAACAATAAGTAACATTAGAATCCAGGATATATGGTAATTCTGTTATCTAAGCAACTGATGATCTCTCCCCCTTTTTGCTTTTATTTGGATGTCCTACTGTAGGGTTTTTTGTACATTTGGGTGCATCATTTATTTACAATGTAACTTGTTTGTTGGTTTCTCATTAATCTTTCAAGCTATATATATTTAAAAAATATTTTTGAGATAAGCGTAGATCACATATAGCTGTAAGAAATAAGTTTCTCCTGATGGTAACATCTTGTATAATTCTAGTAGAATATTGTAACCAGGAAATGGACATTGCTACCGCCCAGTGACCTTAATTTATATTTCCTACACACAGTTATTTGTGTGCGTGTATTTTGTTCTGGGCAGTGTCGGCACATGTAGACTAAAGGGACCACTACCACAGTCAGGATCCAGAATGGTTCATCGCCCACATCTTTCAGAGTTGTCCTTGTAGAGTCCTGCCCACTGCTCTCCTGCCTCTCCCCTCCCTAGAAGTCCTTAATCCCTAGCAAACACTAACCCATTCTTCATCTCTGTACTAATGTTATTTTATTGCAAGAGTGTTGCATAGTCGGGAATACTTCAGTTTAAAAAAAAAAAAAAGATCCCGGTCTAGCTTAACCTTAAAAAATAATGGTAAGTTACATAAATGGAATCATACAGTATGTATACTTTGTGGATTGGCTTTTTTCAGTCAGCAAAGTTTGAGATCCATCCAGATTAATCTGTGTATCAGTAGTCTATTCCTTCTTATTGCTGAACAATATTTTATGGTGTAGCAGGCTATATGTTGATTTTAATTAGTTATAAGCCCTAAACTGTGACCACTTCAGCGATAGAGGGCATTTTTAAAATCATCCTTGTGTCCCCAACAACTAGTCTGATTTCTACTACACAATGGATGTTACAAATATTTGGTAAATGAATGTATTGCTCTATGACTTTATTCTGAGTAGTAAGTAGAAAAAAGTATGTTCTACCAAGGCGGGTTTGTTGTTAGTAGACATCTTTAGATTAAAGTTGTCAAAGTAACTGTAAATATCAACTTTTAAAATATACTTGAGATTTGAAGAGGGGAGCTTTTTGCCATTGTGTTGTGTGGGAGAAATGATTAAATTTTTTAGATCTTCATAATCTTTGTTCTCTTTTAGGTCAGACAAAGGGTTTTGTTAGCATATCTTACTTCCTTAAGAACTGTAACAACTTGAAGTTTTTTTGTGTTCAGAAGCATCATTTATATCAGACTTGAAAGGCTCTTTAGGAATGTTCTTTCTCTCCAAGAAGCCTTAAAAATGACTAAGTGCAGTGCTGTTCTTTGAATTTAGGGAGTGTTGGTGGTCTTCAGTGGTGTGGAGAGCCAAAACGTTTAGAAACTGAAGCTTCTACTGGCCAACAGCTGAACTTCTTGAACCTCTCTTCTCCTTTTGACCTGAATTTTCCACTGCCAGGGGAGAAGGGCCCTGCATGCCTTGTGAAGGTACTAAACCTTTTATAGACCTAACCTTGATGTAGATGTGGAATGTGTCTCAAAGTTAACATGGAGTACTCTTAGCATTTGTGTTTATTTTCTGTGGCTGCTGGAGCGAATATTCACCACGTCAGTGGCTTTTAAAACAACAAAAATTTATCATTTTACAGGCTTTAGGTCAGAAGTCCAACATTGATGTCATTGAAGATAAAAATCAAGGTGTCCTTTGGGCTGCATTCCTTTCTAAATGATCTGGGGGAAAATCTGTTTTCTTGCCTTTTCCAGCTTCTAGAAGTGCTCACATTTCTTGGCTTGGGGCCCCTTCTTCCATCTTCAAAGCCAGAGTGTTTTCATAGTCACGTCTTCCTGGAAAGGACCTTTGTGATTCGATTGGGCCCAGCCAGATCATCCAGGATAATCTCTTCATCTCAGGGTCTTGAATTTATTCCTACCCCCTTTTGCTTATAAGGTAACCTATTCACAGATTGCAGGGAGTAGGATGTGGACCTCTTTGGGAGGCCATGTTCTGTCTACCACGGCATTCTTAAATTCAGTTGAAGATTATGGGGCACTTGGCTGCCTCAGTCGGTGGAGCCTGCAACTCTTAGTCTTGGGGTTTTGAGTTTGAGGCCCATGTTGAGTGTAGAGCTCACTTAAAAAAACAATTGAAAAATATTTTGAACACAGAACTATAACAGTTTTTTTTTAAATTCATGTGAATTCCTATGTCATTTCCAGCTTCCAACAATATCTAACTTTTTCAGCATTCTTGTCATCAAAATGTATTTCTCATTTGTATTTAAAATAAAATAGAGGCAAAAAATCTGTTGGCAGTTTGTTCTATTTTGCTTACCCTGGTTTTTTAATCCTGATAGGTGAAGCAAGCAATGTAAGTTTCAGAAATGATCATTGAGAATTTCCATTCTTTTATTTTGTGGTTTTAACTTAAGTGGCACTTCAGTTCTGTACCATACCATAGGGACCAGAGTGAGGACGGCTTTCCTGCCATGTTTCGGTTCAGCCTCACCAAGAGGAAGCTTTGACAGTTACTAGCATCCATCAGAGACACAACTTTGAAAGTTTTGAAAGTTTTGAAAACCCTCATGGCCTTTCTGAGTTTTGTGTTAACCCTCCTAATGGTGTGTAGTTAGTGAATAAGTCCAAAGTTAGTAATCCTGCAGCTGTTTTTCTGTTTTTCCCCCCCTTCTCTTGGTGTTCTGAATAGATTTTGAGATACTTAGCACAGGATCTAAGATTTTGTTGTTTTTTTTTTAAGATTTTATTTTTCATTTATTTGCGAGTGAGAGGGAGCACGAGTGGAGGGAGGGGCAGAGGGGAAGGGAGAAGCAGACTCTCTGCTGGGGAGGGAACCTGTCGTGGGGTTCTGTCCCAGGATCATGACCTGAGCCGATAACTGACTGAGCCACCCAAGCACCCAGTCATGCACATTTGTAATGTTAGTCATCCATTGGGAAAGCCTCTTCGAAGTAGTGTGGTGTATTGACAACAGACCCTGGTCTGGGAGTCAGGAGTCCTCTGTTTTAGTGTTAATTGCTAACTAGGAGAATGACTTCAGGCAAGTATTTTATCTCTCTTGGTTTCAATTTATGAAACAAAAGAATGGCTTTAAATTCCATTTCCTGACCTAAAAATCTAAAATATTATTTCTTTAGCCTTAAAACTAATATTTTATGGTTTTTTTGGGTGTTATTTAGTCCTAACAACGTGATTTCTTACGATCTTCTGTCAGGTCTATGAAGACTGGGATTGTTTCAAAGTCAATGATGTTCTTGAGTTATATGGTGTCCTATCTGTGGATCCTGTGCTAAGTATACTGAATAATGATGAAAGGTGAGTCTGTTTGTTCTTTTTTGGGTAACTTTATTTTGATAAAATTTCAAACTTACAGAAGAGCTGGAAGATAATGTTACAAAGAGCTTTCTCCCTTTACCCAGATTTGCCAGTTGTTAACCCTTAGTGCCCCATTTGCTCTGTCATTCGTTTGTTCTCTTACATGTGCACATTTTTGTATATGTACATGTTTTTCTGAAACACCTGAGAGTAAGTTGCGTACATTATCCCTTAAATACTTGAGTCCATATTTCCTAAGAACAAGGACTTTCTCCTATGCAGTCAGAGTACAGCTATCAAAATTAGGAACTTTTAGAAAATTAGTAACACTAATCCATACTTCATACTTAATTTCACCAGTTATCTCAATCTTGTTTCTTCTGGTGATGTTTTTTTTGTTTTTGTTTTTTTCTTTTTCTTTTTAAAATTTTTTCTTCTTTTCCGTGAGTCCGGATCCGTAGGGTCACATGTTCCACTAATCTGGAACAGTCCTCAACTTCTGTCTTTCCTGAACTTGACACCTTTTTTTTTTTTTTTTAAACTTAGCCAAAATTCGTTTCTCACTGTTCTGGAGGCTGGGAAGTCCAAGAGTAAGGTGCTGACAGATCCATTGTCTAGTGAGGGCCCGTTTCCTGGTTGCAGATGGCTGTCTTTCCTTGTCCTCACCTGGCAGGGGCCTTGACACCTTTGAAGAGTACAGCCAGTCATTTTGTAGAATATCTGTTTGGGTTTATGTGGCCTTTCCTCATGCTTAGAATCAGGCTGTCATATGAGGAGGCACCTTATGTCCGTGTGCAGCACTGTTGGTGGTGGTAATTTTGATTGTTTGGTTAAGGTGGCGTATGCCAGGTTTCTGTCCTATAAAGTTACTGTTTTTCACTTTGTAATAAGTGATTTGGAAGGAGGTACTTGGAGATTACATTAATATCCATTTTCTTATTTGACTTTTGTCCACTTATTTATGTAAAATTTTATTTGTCAGAGAGAGTGTGCACGGGCATGTGCACAAGCATGGGAAGTAGCAGGCAAAGGAAGAGGGAGGAGCAGGCTTCCTGCTGAGCAAGGAGCCCCATGTTGGGCTCAATCCCAGGACCCTGGGATCATGACCTGAGCCAGAGGCAGACGATTAACTGACTGAGCCACCCACGTGTCCCTCATCCACTTACTTTAATATCCATTGATGATTCTATTTTATTTTTAGTTAGAGCATGAGTGGAAGGGGCAGAGGGAGAGGGGGAGGAATCTCAACCAGATTCCGCACTGAGCATGGAGCCCGGTGCAGGGGTCAGTCCCACGACCCTGGGATGACAACCTGAGCTGAAACGAAGAGTCAGACACTCAACCAACTGCACCACTCGGGTGCCCCTGTCCATTGATGATTCTTGATCGGTAATAACCGATGGTGATTTTCTATTTCAGTCATTCCTTCTACACTTGTTTATTGGCCTTCTGTTAGAAGAGAGATTTTCCTTCTCATTTGTTTACTTAAGTAATTTGTTTATATCAGTGTGGCTGTTAGTCTGGTGCTCAAAATTCAGGTTTCCTCATTTGGCTAGTGAGAGTCATTGTAAGCAGGCTCTGCGTCTTTGCTGACATGACCTCATTTTTTGAAAATGTCTTTCCTGGCACATATGCTGTTTCAACCTCATCTGTCCTCCCTATTATCTGGCTGCAGTAGCAGCCATTTTTCTAAGGAGCATCAGTTTGTTTTAGTGAGGAATTTTATTTAGAAGTCAAGATCTGAGTGCTTGTGTGCTCACTGGTATCAGGATGGTATTGCTTCTCTGCCCTTCTAATGGGCGGGGCTAGGAAATACATACACGCGCACACTGTGCACGTACACGTAAATGCACATTTAGATACCCGTACACATGCATCTTCATGTATTTTCAAGTCTCTCAGAACTGTGAATTCACAGTGTTTCCAGTTCCAGTTCTGCACTCAGATGTTCTCCCTTCCCCCTTCCCATGTTTGTAGCCCCTCTTCTAACAGAAAGAGCTTGACTCGCATTGTTCTCAACGTCCTTCCACAGTGCAGAGAAGGTAATCTCAGAATCAGCAGTCCATACCGCGGCAAAAAACAAACTTTATAACTCGCATCCAAGATTGGTTTCCATTTCTTTTTATTTTAGAATGAGGCGTATAGTTAGAGTGCTGTGTCTAAAATCACCGGGGTGAGTTTTCTTCCCCTTTGGTCCTTTTGCTCATTATTCATTTTATGTGTTTAGGTTCAGTTGGTTTCCATTGCGTTTCTCTTCAGAGTGTTTCTTTTGTCCTTACTGTTTTTTTTTTTTAACATATTCATGAGTTTTTATTAGAGCATACACTAAGTTTGTGTGAAAGTGGTGGTACATGTTTTGAAGAGTTTAATTTTTAAACTTTTATTTTATTTAATTTTATTTTTTTTAAAGATTTTATTTATTTATTTGACAGAGATCACAAGTAGGCAGAGAGGCAGGCAGAGAGAGAGAGAGAGAGGAGGAAGCAGGCTCTCTGCTCAGCAGGACTCGATCCCAGGACCCTGAGATCATGACCTGAGCCGAAGGCAGTGGCTTAACCCACTGAGCCACCCAGGCGCCCTAATTTTTAAACTTTTAAAATCTGTTAACATTTTCTCCTTTGTTTTGATTTTTTAAGTATAGAAAACAATGACATTGTTGCCCAAATCAGAGCTATATACAAAGAATGTAGGGGTGCCTTCTCCCCTGCCCTGTTCCCACTCAAGCTCCATAGAGAACCAACCTGTTTCTACCTTTATCTTTACTGTATATTTTGCAAAAATAAGTAGACACGTGTATATTTTATTCCCCTTTATTATATAAAAGATAGCATATTATATGTATTCTTTTACACTTTCTCTCCACAGCTAACAATATATCCTGAGAATTCAGATCTTCCTCATTCTTCTTGTTTTGTCTTGAGTTTGCCGAGGAATGGAGTCAGAACCACCCCCCCGCCCAACATAACTGTTTTCTTGTTGGGTATTGGACATTCAGCTTGGTTTCCCTATAAGAAGAACTTACTTTTCACTATTACAATAAAGGGGGGGACACAGACATTTTTAAACAACTTTAAATAAACTTAAATAGCATTCCTTAATAATAGTATTGCAGATTGCTTGCCTTGGCTGTTTCTGGTGATGATGATTTTCCTGCTTCAGTCACTTCATTGGTTGAAGCCACTTAGTGCCCAGAGAGAGCCGGATGGCTTGGGGTGCCATCCTGGTGTGGCCATTTACCGGCCACGTGACTTCTGCAGGGCCTCACCTTCCTCACTGGAGACCAGGGTAGGTGAGGCGTTAATGAATTGGTGTGTGCATGGAGAAGGACACTGCCCGGCACATGGTCCAGACCACGTACAGTTGTCGTTGTCCTCGTGTGGGAGGCAGGTGGTCATGTGAATGGGTAACTCTGTAGAGCAGCCTGTGAAGTCTGAAGTTCTAAACACATCTTAGTGATTTGTTTCAGTTGTATCACGGTAAATCCATTGTCTGCTAATTTATTTAGCAAATCTGAAAAACTCACACTTTTTCATTTCACTGCTTGACTACTCACTATTCAAGGGAGGTGTCGTGGAGGAATAAAAGTTAGGAAAAACAATTAGCAAGATTAAGAGATGAATGGATCTTCCACACTGAGTAATAGATGCCTAATGGCTTATGAGAAAAAGACCCTGGTTTTTGAGACATGCTGTGAAGCGTTTCATGTCTCCGCTGAAGAAGTGATTTCAAAACACAGACGCTCTTCACCAGTGATGTGCTCTATCCCATTAACTGCAGCTACAGCATATTCAGTGGAAGTGTTCTTTTTCTTGAAAAACACATATATATCCTTGTGTGACCTAATTAGCCTGAGAACTGTGTGATCTGACCATTGAGAATGAGGAGCCATTTTCCGTTCTCTAGGGAGATGTACAGGTGGAACTGTTCTTGGCTTGAATTCTCATGTTCAGAGATGTGGCTGTGACTTGTGACTTTCTCCTCTCTCCACAGGGATGCCTCTTCACTCCTGGATCCGATGGAATGCACAGACACGGCCGAGGAGCAAAGAGTGCACAGTCCTCCTGCTTCATTAGTGCCAAGAATTCATGTGGTTTTAGCCCAGAAGTTGCAGCACATCAATCCTTTACTGCCCGCTTGCCTTAACAAGGAGGAGAGCAAAACCTGTAAGTGTAAGTGCTAATGCCTTGGGAGCCAGAGACCGTGGGCCCCTGGGCGGGAGCCGCTTGCGGCGCGTGCTCTGCTCACGGTGGGGCCAAGGCAGCCAGATCCTCGTGCTCAGCCTCAGTCTCTCTAGTAGTCGCCGTGACCCTGGCCCGTTTTCCTTCCCATTAATTCTCTTTATTAAGATGAGGCAAAAAAGAGTTTACACACTGTCTTATCTCAAAGATTGGCATCACTTAATGACCAGTATTTAAGTCTACACTAGTTGTCTAGTGACTTTAGTGCTTTGTTCCACTTGGGTTTGTTTTTTTTTTTTCCTTCTTAGCCTGAGACACTCAGGAGGGGCTGGTGTGTGTGTCTGAGTGGTCTCCCTCCCTTCTCCAGTCGTTTCAGGTTTCATGTCTGAATTGTCTCCTGTCCGCGCAGAGCTGCTTGGGTTCCTCACGCATGCGCTTCTGGGAGACAGCTTGGCCGCCGAGTACCTGATCCTGCATCTCATCTCCACTGTGTAAGTGCCGAGCTCCCGGCGGCTGGCGGTGGGGGGTGGTGCTGGCGGCGCAGGAGAGCAGGAAGGTTGCTCAGGCCGTCGGTGTTACAGTTCAGTAGCTGCATCATCAGGTGGTTTTTATCCAGTGTGACAAGTGTTACATCAAATCACACATTCTTTGTCCACCTTTTTTGTTTTACATGTAACCTTTGATTATGTCTCCCTTAAATATAAGAGCCACAGTCAGACCGAGAACCTGGCTGATAAGTAAAATGAGCTGTTTTATTCTTTCTGCATTCTGAATTCTTGGTTTATTCATCCCACAGCTCTGCAAGGCCCACGTGCGCACATTTCATTTGTAGGTGAAGGTGCTCACCTCCTTTCCACCCCACCGCAGGTCTCTGGTTCCTGATTTCCGAAGTAATGGGGGTTTTCAGCAAGTTCCAGGAGCATAAAGAAGCTGGAAACTGTCGGTCATCTCACCCACTGAGAGATGATCTCCGTTAACACATTTGGCTCGTGTTTGTTTCATCTTTTTTGTTTACATATGCGTGCATCCCTGCACAGGTCTCCGTGGTACTCTAAACGCTGATCTTGTTTTTATCATTTACTATGTCTTAAACATTCTTCCTTTGTAATTCTTCATGAACTTTTCAACGGCTGCACGGTATTTCATTGTAGACCATTGTCCTAGTTCCGTAAATGCTGGTTTCCTAACTTCCTCAGTTCCAAATGACCCTGCAGTCAGTGCCTTTGCTCTCCACATCCTGCCTCGGCTAGGATTTCAGACCGCAGCACATAATGGTTGAGTGCACAGGCGTTGGAGCCAAACCCCACAGGTTCAAATCCAGCTCTCCCACATCCTGCTGTGTGAACTCGGGCATGTTACTTCAGATTTCTGTCTCAGATTTCTCACCCGTACAGCGAAGGTGACTTGCCTCAGAGAGCCTGGGAATTACAGGAGACAGTTAAGCGCTGAACAGTCCTGGCGCATGCGCAATGCTCACGCGCAAATGCTGGCTATTATTGTTATTCTGATAAGTGAACTGGTCAGAGTAATTTGCTTTATTTTTAATGACAATATTTTGCTAATCTTTGGTTGCTTTTCAATGGAAATTGGAATCCACCTGAAATCTTACCGGTAGGTTTCTTTTTTTTTTTTTTCTAGGTATACAAGAAGAGATGTTCTTCCACTGGGAAAATTCACAGTTAACTTGAGTGGTTGCCCACGGAATAGTACCTTCACAGAACACTTGTACCGGATTATTCAACATCTTGTTCCAGCAGTAAGATCAATATAAAAATTATTATAAATAGTAATTATTAGAGATCTGAACACACTGGGGCGCCTGGGTGGTTCAGTCAGTTAAGCATCTGCCTTTGGCTCAGGTCATGATCCGATGGTCCTGGAATTGAGCCCCACGTTGGGCTCCTTACTCAGGAATCTGCTTCTCCCTCTGCCTCTGCCCCTCCCCCCTCTACTCATGTTCACTCTTGCTCGCTCTGGTCTCTCTCTCAAATAAATTAAAAAGAAAACCTGAGCACACTTTAAAAACTCATCTAATTGTCTTTCATTCAACCCAAATATTTAAATTTGAAATTGTAATAGATCTTATTAAGGGGAAACAAAGCCTGCCAGGTTCCACAATTTACATACTCACCCCGAAACACTTCGCTTTTCTTTTATTGCCTTAGCACAAATTTCTGTGACTCTTACGGCACGATTGCAAGTAAATCCCTTAAAATTATGCTGTTGGTTGATCCCAGTTTGTGCAACTTGGTATCTGTCCTTTGTGTGCATTAAAATCGTAAGTCTTTAAATAAATTTAGCCTGAATTACAAGAGCATAATTCATTTAGCTGAGGTAGTAAAGATCTTTATCTCCATGGCCCAATTTTTAATTCCTGTTTAGAAAGTCGAGCTACCTTTGTTTGCCAGGGTGTGTGGAATGCAGGGTTTGTGTGGTGGTGAGACACTGGGAAGGAGAGAGTTGCTTTTGACTCGTCATGTGACTGACAATGCTGATCACTTCTTTTGGAGATTTAAGAGGTTAAAATAGATCATTCATGTGACCGTGTCGTTGGAGGGTGCCAGGCCCGTAAACAGCAGAGAACCAAACAGACTAGCATTTCTCACACTCCTCGCCTCACTTGGCACTCTGACAAAACTATGGAGGACTCAAAGAGGTGTAGTTTATCTGGGTTGTTTTTATTACCAGTTTGCCGTAGTAGAAATTAAAACTAAAAATAGACTAAAATATTCATGAAAATATATCAATATATCAATTACATATGAACATAAAATATTTTTGTTTAACAATAGCATTTTCCCAATTCAAAGAACATTAGTGATAAAAGTGACATGGTTTAAAATTTGTACCAATCTCTTTAATACCTGGATTAATAGAAGACCGCTGAATTGAAGAACCCTTTCTGCATTCAGTCTTTCGTAATAGGATGTTTTGATTAAAGTATATGACAGAAAGCTGGCCTTTTTGGATAGCTGTGGATTTCTTGGATACTGGACTAAAACTGCCCACATGACGTTTTCTTTTTCTTTTTTCTTTCTTTTTTTTTTTTAAATTTTAAGATTTTATTTATTTGTCAGAGAGAGAGCGTACAAGCACAGGGGGTGCAAAGGGAGAAGGAGAAGCAGGTGCTCTGCTGAGCAGCGAGCCCGATGCGGGACTCAATCCCAGAACACTGGGATCATGACAGAGCCGAAGCCAGACACATAACCGACCGAGCCACCCAGGCGTCCCCCTACATAACATTTCCTTGAAGGATAGTTGCAAGTGTGAAATCTCTAATGTCCTCAATGAATTTTTTATACTCTGCTGTAGTAAATTCATTGGTCTGTCTTGCATATCGAATGGGTCTTTTATCCATGCATGATTTTGACCTCGTGGATTCTATAAAAATTGTGTCAGCAACTCCTTGGGAGTTCCCTGGACCACATTTTGGGAATTGCTGAAATAGTCAGGTTTTAGATTATTGTAGCAGAACACCAACAGATAATAAGTAAATACAGAATCTGCCATTGAAGTGCCACAGGAAGAATAAAGGCCCAGGAGAAGGGGACTGGGGAGCACGGGGCTGGGGGAGAGCACGGGGCTGCTCACGTGTGCAGTGTGGGAGCACAGCCGCACGGCTCTGTTGGGGGGAATGTCCGTGCTGGGAGAGAGGAGAGGACAGGCACAGAGGCTTTGAGGCAGCTGTGCGCTCGGCAGCTGGAGGCACGCAGACAGGCTGGTGCGGCTGGTGCGGAGTGAGTTCTCGGGAGAAGGGAAGGAAGTCCAGTCTGAGCAGCAGCCGAGTGCCCAGACGGGCACGAGTTACGTTTCTAAATATAAGTTATTTCCTTTTTGATCTTTTTATTTTGCATCGCTTCGTAGTGGGTTTGTGGGTTTCACTCTTTCATTGTTACCATATCCTATTCCCTTCCATTCCTCTTGTGTGTTTTTCTGGGGCCGAACTCTTTCTGAACACTTGGCTCGCTCATATCTTGCTCGTTTTCACGGTGGGTTCCGTATGCACAACCTGCTTCTGCTGATGTGGACCTAGACCCTGCCGTGTGCCCCTTGTGTTTTGACAGTCTGGGCTTCTTTAGGGCTTGTTGGCTTCTAGCTATAAAATGTTCCCAGCCCTCTGCCCCATTTTCTTTGCGTCACTGAGCCGTAGTACA
The DNA here is from genome assembly GCF_022355385.1 of Mustela nigripes. Classification (NCBI taxonomy): domain Eukaryota; kingdom Metazoa; phylum Chordata; class Mammalia; order Carnivora; family Mustelidae; genus Mustela; species Mustela nigripes. The sequence goes on along the minus strand of NC_081560.1, from coordinate 180,920,969 downwards.
GTGATCCCGTAAATTCTGAAAGTTTCTCTCTTCCTTGGCCCCCTTCTTCCCAGTTCCAGTCCCCGCCCTAACCACACAAACTTCTGTTTAGGCTGGAGGGATCGGAGGGGAGAGTGGAGTGTGAAGCAGGGGCAGAGGGCCTTGACTGGGGGGCTCAGAGAGCCGGAGGGGGTGCGAAGGGGTCTAACAGACCCTGGGCTAAGGTCGGATGAGGAGGCGGCCTACAGCGCGTTCTAGGACCTGCAGTGCCCGGGCCCCGCGCAGCGCGCGCTGCTCCTCAGCTCTCTTTGCGACAGCGGGAGTCTGAGGAATGACTGTGATTTTAATGATTTTAACTCCAGGAGCACCGAAGAAAATTAAGCTTTTCTCTTCCCATCTTCAATAAATAAATATTTTCTGTTTTGCTAGCCTGGAGTTGCATTAGATAGAAGAATTCAAGCTTCTGAATATTTGGCAGATGCATCTGAATTATCTATCGTTTGTTTCTGCTTTGCTGGTAAATTAGAAATTAAGAATACTGCACAAAACAGTTGAGAATAAAACAGCACATAGAATAGTGAAATTCTTGGGGCACCTGGGTGGCTCAGTGGGTTAAAGCCTCTGCTTTCGGCTCAGGTCATGATCCCAGGGTCCTGGGATCGAGCCCCGCATCAGGCTCTCTGCTCAGCAGGAGACCTGCTTTGCTTCTCTTCCTTTCCCTCTCTCTGCCTACCTCTCTGCCTACTTGTGATCTCTGTCTGCCAAATAAATAAATAAAATCTTTAGAAAAAAAAAAAAAGAATAGTGAAATTCTTATTTAAGATGGAGCTTTATTATTTAAGGTGTATATATAACATTTTTGCTTTAAGAGCTCAAGAAGCCACGAAACTACATCCTTAGAAATTAAGATTTTTCGTTATACACAAATGGAAAGTATTTAACCCCAAATATGTATTCTGAAAACAAGGAAATTTTATTTCTCGCTCATTAAAAAAATTTCTCTTTGCAGTCTTTTCGTCTGCAAATGACTATAGAGAACATGAACCATTTGAAATTCATCCCCCATAAAGACTATACAGCCAACCGCCTGGTCAGCGGGCTCCTGCAGCTCCCGAGCAACACTTCCCTCGTGATTGATGAAACTCTCCTCGAGCAAGGGCAGCTGGATACACCAGGTACAGACACGGGTGTCTCCCTTCATGTCTAACCTCCCATGAAAGCCAGATCTGGTGATGACTTGTAGAAGAATCACTGATCGAGAGACACTCACATTTCACAAGTATTTAAGATCAAGGCTTGCCATGTGAATTTGTCTAATGGGGGAACTGTCCGCTCACAGCCCGTGTCCATCGGCTGGGTTTTGTCCTGCTGTAAACATGGTACAGTGATGGGACAAGGACGCTGCAAGTTGCTCTTGAGAGGCTGAGAAGGAGATCTTGCCTTCAGTCATCTGTTAGCTTAAAAGAAAAGTGTAGAGAAGATCTAATAAACCATTTTTTACTGTGAGTGTAAGTTTAAAATTTTTTTATCAAAGACTCTGGAAAAAGGTTGGAAGGGTTGAACTAACCTCAGTTATGGAACTTGTTATAAATTGGCAAGGAAACTGGTTGCTTTATTTGTGCTCAAATGACATTTGAGAAGACACTTTGCTGGCGGTAAGTTCAAAAGGTAAAGGTAGAAGAAAAAAATTAGTGTGGACGGGTATCCTTAAGACACAGATGAATATAAAAAATCTGTAAAATTCAGTAATTTTACTTCTTTGCATAAAAATCATTTTAGTTCTACCATATTGTTCTAGACCTGTGAACACACCATACAGAAAGTGATTATGCTTACTGGGAACCTGTCTTATGCCCAGTTGCATACAAGATGCTAGATTAGATTTTGGGGGGTCTTGGCCCCAAAATACATTTATGTAGGTTGACCAGTATTGTCTGTGAAGCCTATTACTTAGTGAACATTTAGCTTAGGAAGTTGAACAGTGCGTGAGATACTTTTGTTTGTTTGTTTGTTTGTTTCTTTCTTTCTTTTTTAAAGCAGTAGAAATGTCATGTCTTACACCATTTGTTTAGGTGATTAAAATCAAGTAAGCAAAAAAAAAATTTTTTTTCCCTAGGTGTTCATAATGTGACTGCCCTGAGCAACCTAATAACGTGGCAAAAGGTGGATTATGACTTCAGTTACCACCAGATGGAATTCCCCTGCAATATTAATGTGTTTATTACTTCGGAGGGGCGGTCACTCCTTCCGGTACGGTGAGGTATTGTAAGATGGACGGAGGTTACCTTGGAAGGATCCTGTATTTTTGTTTTGTTTCTTGGCACGACTTGTTATTGAGAGGTTAAACTTGTTTTACAATTGGGGCTGCTGATTATTAGTAAGAGAATTGATTATTTTGTCCCTGCCTGGAGGATGAAAACCCATCTGTGAGGAACCAGATATGGCAAATCACAAGACAAGCAGAGGAAGGCTGTTGGCGCAGCAACTCCCGCATCCAGGCAGAGAAAGGAGTAGCCGTCTGATTGCCTGATTCACATCTGGACCTTTGTTCTCACTGTCTCGGTCCCATTGTTTTCTGTCAATCTAACGTGAGAAATACTTTAGAGTTCCTTTTAAAATGTTCCCAATGACATGGTAATTATTTTTGTGCTTTATGGTGAAATGCTCTGGTAAATCATCAGAGTGACTGATGAAGAGAGCTTTTAATTGAGTTTTTTCATGTTGAGAAGTACGCCCAGTTGTTTCCAAAGGTGTACAGTCTCTGTGAACTCGTGGTCACTGTGATTTATGAGAAATTGCTTGTGAACAAGAATGAAGTGGCCCGTGTGTAGGTTTTTTGTGGGAAAGTGTGGTTTGCTTTATGTGGTTTCTAGAAAGGCAGATCCAGTAAGACACAGAGTACAGATTCCAAGATTAAGGAAACCTTGAAAGAATTTTAAGTAGCTGCTTTTTAGAGGCTGGCGGCCTTTGTGTCGCTCGTCCTGTCGAGGAGGGGACAGGAGGGGTCGGTAACCAAAGAAGGGCTCACTCTAGCCATGAGCGCGGAGGGCGTCCCGGCGCTTGTGGGTTCGTGGTAAAAAGTACCCCCCCATACCCCCTCCCCCGGGAGGGACAGTCGTCCCGGATCCCTTCGCCGGCTGATGCGGACGCAGCCGCCTCCCGTCGCACCCGGACGGGTGGTGGAGCAGCGCGGCGAACGGCGTGGGCTTGTCTCCGCAGGCGGACTGCCGGATCCACCTGCAGCCGCAGCTCGTGCCGCCCAACATGGAGGAGTACACGGACAGCCTCCTGTCGGCCGTGCTGCCCTCCCTGCTCAACAAGTTCCGCATCTACCTGACGCTGCTCCGGTTCCTGGACTACAGCATCTCCGACGAGATAACCAAGGTGCGTGTGCGGCGCAGGATCCGCGGCCCGTGCTGCCCTAGACGGTGCGGTGAGCGCGGGCTCCGCGGCTCCCGGCCAGCCGCGTGGGCGGGGCGGTCTCCGTGCGTCGTCCGTCTGTCCGTCTGTCCGTCTGTCCGTCTCCGTCCCGCGTGCCGTTGTCCCTCAGCCGGCGCGGGAGAGACCCGGGACTGCTTTGTCCATTTGCCGTGTCATCCCCCGGACGGTCACCTGCGTGGACTCGCGGCGCCGCGCGGTCCTCTCCTTCCGGCCCGGGGGACCCGCGTGGTTCTCGAAGGCCAGATCGGCCGCGGCCGGTTCCGTCCAGTTGTCGCTTATCTGGGGCGGTCTTGGTTTCTCCGCGTTTGAAGACCGGTTCTCCTGGACGTAGAGTTCTCGGTGTGAAGACTTGTTCCTTCAGCACTCTGTCCGTGTGTCCTCCCGTCGCCCGCTGGCCCCGTGGGCTCCGAGGAGCCGCTGCTTCGGCCTCAGGGGCTCCCCCGCGCTGGTGCCGTCCAGACTCTCCCCGGGGTCGGGCCGGGGCTCCCCCGCGCTGGTGCCGTCCAGACTCTCCCCGGGTCGGGCCGGGCCGGCTGCTCGCGTGTGCGGGTGGACGCGCGTCGGGCCGGAGTGCGCGAGGAGTTTGGGGAGGCTTTGGCCGATGAACTTGTTGAAATTCCTTTCTGCCTCTTTCTCCTTCCTCCTTCCAGCACTGCTGGGAGTGCGGGCGCGCGTGACGGTGGCTCACAGTCGCGGGGGCTCCGTGCTGCTTCCTCCCTTCGCTTCCTCCTGCACCGGCCGGCCGCGGGCGGCCCACCTTTCTGCACATGGGCAGACTTGCTCCGCCTGCCGCGCAAGGCTCAGCCTCGTTCCCAGGGAATTTTAAGTCTCAGTCACCTTGTTCAGCTTCAGAATTTGTTTGCTTTTTATTTTATTTTTTTTTTTAAGGCTTTATTCAGAGAGAGCGAGTGAGTGGAGGAGAGAGAAACGATCCCAAGCAGCCTCCACACTGAGCGTGGAGCCCAGTGCTGTGCCCCGTCCCACAGCCCCAGGGTCATGATCTGAGCTGAAACCAACAGTTAGACGCTTGACTGACTGAGCCAGCCACCCCTCTACTTGCCTTTTTAACCCCCAAAGATTTTATTTATTTATTTATTCGAGAGAGATCACAAGCAGGCAGAGCAGCAGGCAGAGAGAGAGGAAGGGAAGCAGGCTCCCTGCTGAGCAGAGAGCCGGATACGGGCGCAATCCTAGGACCCTGGGATCACGACCTGAGCCGAAGGCAGAGGCTTAACCCACTGAACCAGCCAGGCGCCCCTCTGCTTGCTTTTAAAATAATCTCTCTCTATACTTTTTTATTCATGGTGACAGCATTCTCATGCTTTGTCTTAGTTCTTTATATGTGGTTTTCTCTAGTTCTTTGAATATATTTAAAGAGCTGATTTAAACTCTTTCTGGAGGGACACCTGACTGGTTCAGTTGGTTCAGCATCTGCCTTTGGCTCAGGTCATGATCCCAGGGTCCTGGAATCGAGCCGCGCACCAGGGTCCCTACTCAGCGTGCAGTCTGCTTCTCCCTCTCCACCACTTGTGCTCTCTCGTGTGTGTGCTTGTGCGCGCGCAGTCTCTCTCCCTCTCAAATAAGTAGATAAAATTGAAAAAAAAAAAAAATAGTCAGGGCCCCTGGGCAGCTCAGTGGGTTAAGTCTCTACCTTCAGCTCAGGTCATGATCTCAGGGTCCTGGGATCGAGCCCCGCATCGGGCTCTCTGCTCAGCGGGGATCCTGTTTCCCCCTCTCTGCCTGCCTCTCTGCCTACTTATGATCTCTGCCTGTCAAAAAAAAAAAGTCTTTGTCTAGCAAGTCCAATATTTGGGCTTCCTCGAGGACCGTTCTGTTGACTTCTTTGTTTCCAGCGAAGGGGTCCAGATACTCTTCTTTCTGTGTCTCATTTTTGTTTTGAAAACCAGATATGTGGAAGCCAGGATAGCTCTGCTCTGCTGCGGTGGATCCTCCCCACCTAGGGTTTGTTGTTGCTTAGTGACTCTTCGAATGAACTCTGTGAAGCTCATTCTTTGTATGCGGCTCCTGGAGTGTCTGCGAGCTCACTGGTCAGTCAGTGAGCAGATAGAAATTTAATTTCCTTAGATGCCTGGGAACAGGTCTCCCAGTCAAAGCCAAGGGCCCGGGCCCTGTGTGCACAGGGGGCAGGCCTCCAGCACTCCGGCACACAGTGTACAGCTGGGACCCGCTCTTCTCTTTCTGCCTGCACAGAACAGTCACTCAGGTCAGCTTAGGGCCTCCTCCAGAGTGTGCGCGTGGCCTTTTGCACGTGGGTGACCTGCACTCCTGGGGAGATAGAGATCGTCCTTTGGGGGCTTTAGGGGGAAAATTTTTCATTTTCTAGTTTTTTCTTTTAAGGATTTTGGTGGGTTGTCTGTTTGCCCCGACTACTATCCAGTGTGTGAAGCAGCCGGGTTGATTAGTAATTGCTTCTGATTTTGATAAATTCCCTGGGAGAAGAGGCTGTTCACCATGGGTAAGCCGAGTCTGGCTGAATGAAGACAGCCTTGCACGTGGATTCTCGCCGGCAGAGAGTGACAGATCTCAGGAATGGTGCTTTGAAAGAACTCTCTCCTGCGGTCTCCAGGCTGTCCCTTTTCAGGGCGTGGGGGGGGGGGGGGGGGATGAACATGCCCCAGAGCCCAGTGTTCTTTCTTGAACAAATGCTCCCTGTGTTCTGGTTAATTTTCAGATTCTAGAAGAAGCAGATTCTGATAGTTTTTGCTAGTGTTCTTGTACCCGTCAGTGGTGGGCAGAATTTTCTGAGGCCCCCCCTCACTCTGCCACTTTTGCTGACGTCACCCTGCCCTGTTGGCCTTGCACATTGCTGACCCGATGTTTGCCTGGACGCCAGCCTGCTCTGTGGGCAGCGCTGGCCTGCGGGTGAGGCGGGACTTTCACCCTCCTTTCTCTGAAGAAGCCTAAGCAGGGCTGATACCTCGTTTGCACATCGGCCAGTGGACCTTGTTACTTTTTCCCTGCGTAATACACAGTGCTTGTTCATAAGCAGTCGTGCTCAAGTCCACTTACTCTCTCGGTACAGGCAGTTGAAGATGACTTTGTGGAAATGCGCAAGAGCGACCCTCAGAGCATCACCGCAGATGACCTCCACCAGCTGCTCATTGTGGCTCGGTGAGTAGTCGGTATCCGTGATTGCTGTTCTAGTGAGCTCGGTGTGTACCTTCTGATTTTTAGGAGTAACAGATTTGTACCAGTGGAAAGGTTTTTCCGTTAAGGGTTTAGTGAAGGGGGATTGTGTTTGGCCAGTGACCAGTGGAACTGGCTGGCTTTTTTGTCTCTAACCTTCAAAGATCCCTTCGTGGAAGTCTAACTTGGCTCTTGACTTGTCTGTAGCTGCCAGATGGTCGTGACCCCTAACCCAGCATATCTGAGGTTCTTTAAAAAAAAAGGAAAGAAAAAGAACTAGATCCTGTCCTAGGTCTACACTTAAATCCGTTTCTGTGTTTCACGCCAGGTTTCTGTCTCTCAGTGCCGGTCAGACAACACTGTCAAGAGAGCGATGGCTCAGAGCAAAGCAGCTGGAGTCTTTAAGAAGAACCAGGCTTCAGCAGCAGAAATGTGTGAATGGAAATGAACTTTAAAGATCTGACGCCTAGGAGAGTAGTGGGCAGATTGTGGCCACATTATTGTAAAATCCAAATACCATTTATACCACATTGTTTTGTAGATAATTTGTATCAAAAACCAATGACTTTTCCTGAAATCAGCCTGGTAACATCCGAAGTTTATATAATATTCAGTAAGGGCTTTTACCTTACTGATTTTATGGAACTTTTGATTGTTTTATAATTATATAAATTAGTAACAATGTACAAAAATGTATTTGATATTAAAAGTTTAATATTGATGATAATGTTGCTGATACCATTTCCTTAGTTTCAGCTAAGTCATAGTCAGTCAGACTCTGTTGATGCTAATGTCATCTTCACTTGAAAATGGTTGGAATTCCAAAGTCAGACGAGTTGTTCACTTGAGATTTTTACAATGTCTTTCCAATTAACGGGGGGTCTGAATGTGTTTAGTGGTCGAAGTTTGGGGAATGGTGTGTACCTGCCATTAGTTCACATGACTGTGTGAAATTCTGTAGTATCATTTCCCAAACATTTGACCACAGAAGTTTTTTTCCCACTTAACAGTTGTTAATAACCTACAGAATTAGTCTTTTTTACATGACAGTGGTTCCCAGACTTTTGGATTCCATGGACCAGTAACATTTCCAAAAATTTGGGGGACAGGGTTGCCAGTGTATTTTGCCAAGTAATCTGAAAGAAACCACTGTATTATATCACTTTTTTTTCATGAAAGGATAGTCTCAGAATGAGAGTCCTTTAAATGGAATAAATACAGCTTTTTTGGAAAAAAAAAAAACCCTACATTGTCCTTGTTTTTCTCATTTCACCCCCATGCATTTGGGAACCACTGTTTTATGGAACTTAAAGGAATGCTGCCCTAGGATAGGTTGTTTTGCCCAAATAGGAAGAAAGCAAAGTTAACTTTTTAAAATATGCCTTCTGTAGAAAATAAAGTTTTAAATTGTTTTCCTAATTGTCATTTAGTTGCTTTGATGATGGTGTTGGATTTTAAACTTTTGTGCAAGTTTTCCCATTAGTTCCAGATGTGTTAGTCAATGAACATGTCTGCTAATCCAGGAATACCCAAGAAAGCCATAGGTAAGTTTTTCCCAGACCAATTACAGATTTAACTTTTTTTTTTTTTTAAAGATTGTATCTGACAGAAACAGAGGGAGAGGAGGAAGCAGGTTCCCTGCTGAGCAGAGAGCCTGATGCCAAGACACCAGGATCATGACCTGAGCCAAAGGCAGAAGCTTAACTGTGACTGAGTCACCCAGGTGCCCCTAATGTAAAAGTTTTTCTTTTTTTTTTTTTTAAAGGTTTTATTTATTTATTTAACGGAGACCACAAGTAGACAGAGAGGCAGGCAGAGAGAGGAAGGGAAGCAGGCTCCCCGCCGAGCAGAGAGCCCGACTAGGGGCTTGATCCCAGGAACCTGGGATCATGACCCGAGCTGAAGGCAGAGGCTTTAACCCACTGAGCCACCCAGGAGCCCCTAAAAGTTTTAAAGTAGCAAAAATATAATTACCCATACTTAGAAAGCAATTTAATACAGTATAGTAGTGTAATTATGGTATCAAGAATGTTTGGAGAGTTTAGACCATTTTTTTAAGTTATCAGTGGTTATGTATGAAGATTAATGTTTGTTGGTTTTTTTTTTTTTTAAGCCAGTAACTTACCTAGTGGGACACAGATCAGCTAAAGGATCTTGTAAGTATTGTTTTGGCACCCTTCCCCCACTCCCTCCAAATTGATATTGCTAAACATTAAGGAAACAGGGTCAGGCTTGAAAAGCAAGGAATTCATTATGCCTAATGAACTGAAGTAGAAATGACTAGCTGTTTAACTTTTCCTAAACTCCCAATCTATTTTTACAAACTAACGTAAATAATGTTTATATTTAGAATTCTAACTGGCTTTCATTTTTATAACTGGTAGAGTAAACTTCCTTAATCTTCTAGAAACAAAATGAAGATTCAACTGGATTTGTGGGAACAAAATTCCAGAGAGTAGATTAGTTACTGCGGTTATTGTGCAGACGTGATTTGTAATTTACCAAAGAGAAGTACGTAATTTGCTTGATCTTGCAGAAAAGTTCCCTTGAAGGGAAAGTGCTCTTTCAAATAAACAAAACTTCCCCAATTATTAGTACTTTGGGTTATTTTTCATTATTGTAAGACCCCATAATGTGTGAGAAAAGGTCTGACGCCCTCCTTATGGGAAACCTTTACTAAAAGCTTCTTGTGGGAGGTTGTGCAGTCTCTTGTTGGGTTCTCACTGGGGAAGGAGCCTGGAACCTGGGCTTCAGAACCACCTTTCTTTCCTGGTTTGCCCACACACTGGACAGGAACATTTGCTATTCCTATTGGAGTCAGTGGGAAACTGACCATAACACCCTGCCTGGAATTAAACATTGCCTTCTTTTTAGTTTCCACAAATCTCTTTGGGACACATTTCGTGGAGCTTAAAAGATACATTTATCACTTGACCTTTGCTTTTATTTTCTCTCCCATTGTGCCACACTTTTAATACTTTCAAGACCGGAAGAAAAGAACAGAATAAAGGGTTCGGTTTGTGTTTGGATGTTTAAAATTCGATTTTTGTGATGCACTTCATTTTTAAAGTCTACATATAAACACTTAAAAGAGGAAAATACTGGAAAGGCTGAGACCCAAGTGATCAATTATAGCAAACTTAACCTTAAGAATTTTTTAACCCGATTTAGAGATCAACATTATCTTTAAAGTATTATTTAAGGAATTCTCATACACGTTGTCACTTTAAATTACAATGGTGTTTTATTTTAAATAGTCACAAGATTTGACACTTCCAAAAAAAAGATACCACTAATAAATAACAAATGTTGAAATACTTATCAAAGTTACAACAGACATAATGTTTAGCTGAGAATCACTTCAACAGAGTAAGGCTCTAAAGATACCAGACAAACCAATACTTGTTTGGAATAAGGTGTGCAACGTTCTTGTATGGGCTTTTGTGAGGCCACGGTTCCATGGGGTCAGGATTATAGTCATGAATCAGTTCTAGTACAGCTGTGCATCAGACTAAATTTTCTGCGGTTTTTAGTCTAGACAAGAGGTTAAGAAATGTTCCCCTGCAAAAAATTACAACCTGAACATTCATTTCAAGAATTGCCAGTATCTGATAAAATGTAGTCTTCCATTCCTAAAAACAGCAGAATAATTTTATAGGTGCTGGTAGTTACATCTGGTGTCTCAGGTTTTATGACTGATAGGTCTTTAATTCTAGACTTTGGGGTGTACAAGGGGCAGAGTATTTTAAATTTAAGTAGACTATGGGGAAAATGAGGATCAAATGGGCATACCTTTCTTGACTGCAGTGCCAGTAAACCTCAATTTACTCTTAATAGGGAATGGTTAAGCCATCAAAACTAAACTAGGGTTTTTTAATATTCAAATGCTTCTTCGTACTAGTAACACTCAAAAGTCACTAAAAACTAAATATTTAACACAGAAATGGATGGACAAACAAGACAAATTATGAAAAAGCTATTCCCCTCAATGTGTCCATGTTCACCCTTCGTGTTTACTTCCAACGCTTCACTTCTCCTCCCATTGCACAAAAAGTTCAGGTTATTATGTCTCTAAGTAATTATCCCCAAATTACTTTCAGACACCAACTGCTCTGTAGTGTATGAGCTACTCACGTTTACACGTTCTAGGATGACACGCTTCTTTCGTCCTGGCTCTCAAATCTGGAAATCTGCCCAAGTTCAGCTCCTTTTAAAAACTTTCCCGATAAACATAATTAGAATTTGTGATTCCTAGCTTCAAAAACAACAGGTTAAAATAGCCTAATATGTGAAACCTCTTTTTGGATTAAATAAAAGCCATAGGATTCTTTGTGGCTAAAAATTAAATCTGAATTATTCGTGTCTGGCATTGTGTAAACATATTTTTAAGTTCATTTTGCTGGACTTCATTAACCCCTTCAGGTTCTGCAGGGCTCTTCTGAACCTTTGCCACTGCGAAGTGAATCCCCTGGGTGAAGCCAGCTTGGGTGATACTAGCAACTTGGACCATGGAACTTCGAATCTTTGCAAAGGGAGAGACTGCTCTGCTGCTACTGCCCTCTGAAGGAGAAGGAGTTACGTGAAGGCCTGTCTCAAATTCAGCCGTGCTGGAGCCAGAACCAGGGGTCTTTTGAGATACAGCTGGATGCACTGGTTCGACGGACAAGTACTGGGGACCTGCTGCAGGAAAAGACACATCTAACTGAGACGGCCGAGAAGGTATCTGTGCTGCTGATTCAGATTGGGTTTCTTCATTAGAAATTTGATTGGTCATTTGATTTCCTTCCTCACTAACCTGCTGAGAAACAGACCCTGGTTCTGACAGCTGGGTCATTTTGTTTTGTGCGTCTTGTACAAATCTATGGCAGTAAACGTCCACAGGCTTGGCAAAGCCAGTCAATATGTATATGTTGTCAGCAGAAGGACTTTTCTTCAAAGGAGACTCTTGGCCTTTTCCAGACCCACTTCCAGGGGCAGCAGCCTCTGAAGGAACGTGAATGCTAAGATCAGTGCTGCTGATGGACTGGGACCGGCTGCCTAACCGAGGCGCGGAAGCAATAATACCACAACTAGGAAGAACATAGTCTCTTGGCCCGACGCTCTCTAAAGAATTAGCTAGCTGTTTGTCTTCATCAGATTTGGAATTTGTAAGGAATTCATCAGAGTGGTAGGAGTCATTCTCCGAAGACATTTCCCCATCCGACTCTGCCTGGACTTTGTTATCCATCACACCTGTGGTTTCCATGGTTTCAAGACTACTATCTGACTTCCAAAGATTCACTTTTAAGTTGGGTTTTAGAAAGTTAACTTTCATTTCAGGTTTGGCAAAGTTTCCTAGCTTTCGTAGATTGCCAATATTTACATTAGATTTGGTCTGTTTCACTTTTTGATTTAGAGATGAAAATTTGCTCATTAAAAAATTCTTTCCCTGTGCCAAAGAGCCTTGGTTTTGAGATCTGATGCCAATGATGTCTTCGTGAGGTTTACTGCTCTTCCTATAAATTAGAAGAGAAAAAAGTTCACTGCCTCTGAAATCCAATACACCAGTTATAATTACTGTAAGAGGAAGCTGTTACTTTGGGCCCAATTTCTGAAACCATGCACTGCTAATAAATGCAGGTAATCCCTTGGAGTTGATACTAGAACAGTACTGTTCAAAAGAAATGTAAACCAGATGTAGTTTTAAATTTTTCTAGCCATATTAGAAACATGAAATTTTGATACTTAATCCAATATGTACAAAATATTTCAACATATAATCCCTATTAAAAGATGATTAATGGGAGATCTTATTCTTTTTGGTCCCAAGTCTTTGAAGCAACCACTGTGTTAGCAGTTTACAGCTAGGTATCAGAAGCCTTTATAAATGACATGGACAAGTTGTCCCCGGGCACTGAATGGGAACAGTGCCCTGGCTGGGTGACTTTAACCCCAGTCTAGCAAGCAGTTTCCTGCATGTCCTGCCCTCAAGCAGCCCATGCAGTGAAGAGCCAGCCTGTGGAAACACTACATCTGTAAGATCTTAATCCTCATGGAAGCTCCTTGCAGTAGCTGGGTTAATCATGTTGAGTTCTTCTGGATCAAAACTTTGTCTTTAGATTTGATCATTATTACTGCATGTTTCCTTCAGCTGGGTTCTCTTTGGCATTCAGAGGAGAAAGCAGTAGAGGAAGGGAAGGGAGAGAAGCCTCTCAATGGCTGCCTCAGCCTGCATTTTTGTGTATTTTGAGAATAAAAAACAAAAATCCCGATCCAAAATTCAGACAACACCAGTTCCCACCTGCCTTACCTGTGGGGAATATATTCCAAGATCCCCAACATCTGAAGCCACAGATAGGATCAAGCCCTATATGTACTATGTTTTTCCCTATACATATATAACCTGTGATAAAGTTTAGTTTATAACTAGGCAGAGTGAGAGATTAACAGGAATAATTGATAAGACTATAAATAAAAGTTAATCTCTCTAAATACCTTATTGTACTCTACTCACCCTTCTGGTGAGGATGTGAGATGGTAAGTGTCTACACGGTGAGAAGAAGTATATGACACAGGCCCTGCGACAGTGCATCAAGAGCTCCCAGACCAGGGCTGACCACAGGTTAACAGGAACATGGATGGGGGAGGAGGGGAACTACTATGGTCACTTTCGTGGCAAGTGGCTACCATTTGGGCAGGTCTACCACACTGACAACCTAAACAACCAGCCAAGCCAACACAGACCATCAATGGGAATGTACAGCATTTTAACTAAATCTGTCTGCACCCATTCCAACTTGGCTGGATTCAGATGGCAGGGGGGAGAATTTGTTTCCTTGTATTTCCTGTAGATTACCTACAATTATTTTAAAAGATACAGCATATTTAACACAGGATTTTCTTATTTGGCATCCCTCATGATAGCTACAAATACAAGCAAAAGTGACTGGTATTTGCCACATGCCTCAGTATGGACTTACTGGTCATGAGCGTTTTATAAAAATTAGGATGTTAAAGAGCTGTGGAAACCATTCTCTCTACTAACACAAGACTGAACAATTTTTCTCTAGATAAGCAAATTGCTCTTTAGTCGAATGTGGACCATGAAACATAAGCAAATGGGAAATCCAAATTTTAATGTGAAATAATCTATAGGCATTCTTAACCCACCGGCATTCATAGAGAAAATGACAGCGAGTATGTTTTAAAGTTGGTTAAATTATGGCCACAAATAATGTATTTCTAGATGGACTCTCAGAAGAGCAAATTTTAAAAGTATTACTTTTTGATCCACAGAAATTTGACACGTCTCAGTCTAAATACCAATATGTTATACCACAATTTGATTTCTCCCCATTTTGCAAATACTTCTAAAGAAATGGGACTTTGGATAATACTTTTTTTATACTTGAGAAAATTGTAGTAGTATACTTACCTCTCGAGTTTTTTCTCAATTATAGGTACATCTAATCCCATGGCTTGCTTGGTTATCTGTAGCATCTCTGCAATGCACTGAAGGGTATCTGAAACCCAAATACAACTGCTTGTCAGTTTCTCCAAAAACATACTAAAATAGCACTTGTAATTCAGACCCCTAAATGAAATTTGTGGTCCTACATTTAAATACAAGTTTATTTGCTAAAATTTACAGAAAATTGCTTGTTTACTACTCTCCCCACTAATTCAAAATGTTCTAAAACGTATTTTAACAGAACAGTTAATAAAGGACAAATGAACCAAATCAATTGGAATTAAAAGTTTCTTCTCACTTGTCCCGTGTTAGATGCCAAGGCAACAGTGGTGAACAAGACAGAAATGTCCCCTGACTACTGTCTGTGAAAGGCACGCCTCGTAGGAAGCAGCCCTGATTACCCCGTGACCAAACACTGAGATTTCCTTACCCCAACTACATCAGTTCAAATAATTTCCCTGCTTTCTGGGGGACAGAGTGGCTATTTCGGGTCATAAAGCTATGTTCCGTTTATAATGGTATGGACTGTCCTCACTTCCACTTGTAACTTAGAAGAGCAGATCAAAAGTTATCACCGAATACGGTCATCTCCTCATTACCTTTCCCATCCTCTTCTGGACTGCGCACTACAGCTCTCAGGGTGTGGAAATAGCCGCTTGTTTCTTTGTATCTGTAGTGCAGTCGCATGCAGGAGAACTTCGGCTTACCAAAGAGAGTGGGCTCGGGACCTAAAACCCCAAATGTGAATATGGTTAAACCTTTCACATAAAATTCATTTTTCTGTATCTTCAAAATACTAACACTTATTCATCAGTTAGGTTTTAGCACATTTTTCTTATTTCTTCTAAATAAGAGTACACAATACAAGCTTATTGTGATGATTTGGTTTGATGAAACTAAATAAAGACTCTTCTTCGGTCTCAAGTATTTAAACTTTCTTGATCTTTGCGTGAATCGTCATAAGATAAGCAATTAAAGAAATAATTACTAGACCATATCATTCACTGCTAATCTAAAGAATAGAAATGAGTCCTAAGAAATAGACCAGCTGCAATATCAGTATCCTTTTCTGATTTTAGTAAGTCATACTGCTTGCTCAAACAATGTGGCCCACTCTTGGAAGAACAGTATTTGCTTTCTAGGACTTGGTTAGCATGTTAAAATTTACCTATTTCTATTTTTTCCAGGTCTTCTAGACTTAGTCGTTGATACTGGTTTACTTTATCAACTTCATCATCATAACTGGATAAAGGGAAAGGAAGTAAAAATAGGATTAAAATCAAAACCATATTTGGCTCATCAGCTGAGACAGAATAGGAGCAACTTTCTATGCAGTTAAAATCTTCCAGGGCACAATATACTCTTGGGTAAAGAGTTTAAACATTTAAAAACTAGATGAAATGAGATTGACATATATGTAGTTCAGTAGCTAAAGGGGAATCATCTTATGGATCTTAAACTAAAATCAGTTAAGAAAATATAATTTGTTTTATAAAAACTTCTACAAAACAAAACCAACAAACTAAAAGGAAGGCGAAGGCAAACACCTACATATACTGAAAGTATGTGTTTGTGATTAACACAGCAGATAAACCTGCTGCCCAAACTCAAGAATAAAAAATCCATATAATCAATGCCAATGGGCACCTGGGCCAATGACTTTAAAAAATTGTTCGTAAAAGGCCAGAAAGAAAGAATTTACTTAGAGAAAAAAAAAATTGATCTTGGTAAGGCAAACAAAGCAAGTACTTTTTTTTTTTTTTTTTTTGCTGGTGGCATTGTTAATTAGTGTTTCTGGAGATCTGGCAGTAAACCACAAAAGTATAATAATTGATCAGACTCTTGTAACCAAAGAGGCAGGTGTGTGCATGTGTGTGTATGTGTACAAACACAATTATCTGCACAAAGACAACTATTTCATTGCTAATAGCAATGAAATGGAGGTATCAGTGCTAAACAATGGAGAAATATGTATTGTATAGTAATAAAAAATGTATAGTTATTTAAAAGTATATGGAGTACATCAAAACATGAAATATAGGAAATAAGCTAAGTGCTAAATGAATATTAAATAAGCTAAGTGCTAAAATCACATTCTCAAATTAACAGTGATGTAACAGTTATGTAGGGTTCCATGAAGTTCCTTAAAATATATAAAACCAGATTCTTAATGTCATGGACCCTAATAAGGATATGTACTCATATTACAAGAACCATTAAAAGCTTTAAATCAAACTTACTAGGCCACGTAGTAAGCAGAGTTAGAAAGCAGTAACAGCACATCCACATCTCTGTGAGTAGCGTCAATGAGGCTAAACAGACATGACACAGGGAATTAAATATTTTCATCTTTATCTGCATTTTCATCAAGATTACCCCTATAGCAGAACCACTTAAGATCATTGTGTCTGGGGGGGTGTGGTAGAAAATCAATCAGTGAATCCCACTTTTGAAGTCAGATGCATACAATCTATCCATGGGGGGGGCAGTTTGAGTTTTGTGGGGGGGGCGGGTGTTCAGGAAAGGGCTGCAGCTGAGAAGAGGTCCCTTCTCAGAGAGTGGTGGTCAAGGAGGTAGGAGGATTCAGGGAAATAAGATAATTTCCAGGGAAAGGGGATTGGGAAGAAAGGAAAACCCTCAGGCTCAGAGGAAGAAAACGTCTAGATTATCTCACAAGACCTAATCATCAAAAGGGCACTGCACGGGAAGGATATTTTTACACATGTAGGATGCATCTTTTGAAAAAAAAAAAAAAAATTACATAGTTATGTATAGATAAAAATCCATAGATTTAGATGCAAAAATTGGAACCGAGCCCAAACCACTCTATATTTCTTACTCCAGATTTATCAATTTATTTGCCTTTTAAAGAATGAGTAAACATTTCCTTCTTCTAAGTCCGTTTTGCTCTATTTTACCACCACTCACAAATCAAATAACAAAGGGTCGGAAACTAGATGAGTGTTGATGAATTCATTAAACGTACAGCAAAATACATTTCTGTAAAATTACTAATAAAAAAATGGTTGACATGTAAAATCTACAAAAAAACAACAGATAAAGCAGGCAAAATGTGAACTCAAAACTTCTCTAAGTCATGTAATATCAACAACCTCTAATCACAAGGTGGGAATCCATCTACATTCTAATTAGTCTCAAAATTCCACTATCCTCCCTTTGAATTTCATCCCTATTTGCCAAGATTTACCAAAATGCTACTGAAAAACAAATGGAAAACAGTAGGGGGAAAATCACTTGTCGATGGAAGTCACATCCTTCAGCTGCGTCAGAATGAGGTCATCGTCTCCTGCGTACTGCGGGGACAGACGCACCAAACTTGGAACCCGCAGTAATTTACATCAGCGGCCCCTCGTCGCAGCCGACCGCCGGCGGGCTCACGCTAACGTAACACATCCCCCTCAGTTTTCACCCAAAATACGACCGAAAAATACGACGACTGAGACGCCAGGACCCGACGGCCCGAGGCCCCCGGTGCGGAGCCCCGCCCCCGCCCGCCCGCGCCCGCCCGCGCCCGCCGCGGTACTTACACGCGCGCCGGCCGCGGGCGCCCCCGCCGAGCCTCCGCAGTCACGTCCGCACACACGTTCCCGGCTCGGGTCTACGCGTCCGAGCCAGCGCGGCCCCCCCGCCCCCGCCCGGGCGGTCGTATCTACACCAGTCCTCCCGGATCCTCAGTCACAAACACTATGTCTGAACACAAAGCACTGGGCACGGAACAGGCGGTCAGGAAACAGCCCCCCACCCCCCACCCGCGGTTTTACTGGGGTCGCCGCCGCAGTAAAGAGCCCCTCCCCCCACCCTCCCCCCGAAGCGCACAACGGACACGACTGTCAACACGGATGAGAAAAGAAAGACCCCCCCCCAGGCTCCCCACCCCCCGCGGTCGCAGCTCCCGGGCTGCTCTACTCGTTCTTGTTCTCCTGCCAGTCGGGCATGCCCTCCTTCCACACGATGAACACGAACACCGCCAGCACCACATGCAGCCCCACCACCGCCACGATGGTCGCGTAAAAGCCACTGTCGTCAGGAGACATTAACAGGAGACTCTGGAAAAGGAGCAATTTGCAGGAAAAATACAAGCCCACAGGAACTTTAACCATCAGTCCTGCAAAAAGGAGAAAAATCTTGAAAGTCGTGGCCAGGCTGCCGCCTTCGGGCTTGGGCTCGGCAGCGTTGCCAGTGGCATTGCCTGTGGCGTTGGCGGGCCGCTGGGCGGTTGGCGGAGGCCTGTGGGAGCGCGGCATGGTGTCCGTCAGTCAGTCAGTCAGTCCGTCCGTCGAGAAGTCGAAGCTGTCAGAGCCGCCTGCACCCGACCTCGCGCCTGCAGCGACTGCGGAGACTGCGGCAACTGCGGCAACTGCAGAGCCAAGCCCCGCCCAGGAGCCGCCACTCGCTTCCGGCCGCCCCCGCTGCCGCGGCACCCGCCCAGTGCGCATGCGCGCCCGTCCCCGCCAGCCCGCCCCCGCACAACGCCCGCCCCGCGGTGGGGCGGGGCGCCGAGGAGCCCGCAGTGCCCCGACCCCCGCCGGACCCTCACCAGACCCTCACCGGACCCCCACCGGACCGCGCCCACACCCAAGGGGTCGTCACCCAAGGGACGCGGGTGGCTGCGGCACTGCGCTCTCCTGCGCTCACACGCCCAACAGCGCGGCTGCTCCTCTGAACCGGGGGAAGTGGTCCTGCACTCGGGGTGGAAAAAGCGGGTCCGGTGGAGCCGGGCAAAATAAGGAGTGGGCCGGTGCAGGTCCCGATGGGCAGCTGGGCAGGACGCCGGGCGTCCTTCCACTTTCCCGGCTCCTCTCGGGACCCGGAGCGCGCCCCCAGGCACCTGTCACCAAGATCCCAGTGTTTTGGCGGCAACGGGGCGCAGGGCTGGGGGAAGGAGCGGCGCGACCCGCAGGCCTCCGTGCCGGGGCTGGCCACGGGCGGTCCTAGCCGAGCTCGGGGCTGCAACAGAACAGGCCGCGGCGGCGGAGCCGGGGAGGCCCGCGGGCAGTGTGGGCACGGCGCGGGGCCGCGCGGGAGGGGAGGGCAGAGAGCAGGCGCCAGGAGCGGGCCGTTCCCGCTGCGGCAGGGCTGCGTGTGTTGCCAACTGCGGCCGGAACTGGTTTTTTGCCAGAGAGTTAAGCGGCTGCGACTGCAGTGCGGCAAGTGTCTGGCGCAAAATTTCAGAGGTCGTCAAAAACACCCAGCCATCAAGATAACTGTTAGTGCAATACTTAAAAAAAAAAATCAAAATTCCAAAATACGACGAACAAAACACCAGCGTTTTAGATAAAGACAGGATCCGACCCTGTAGCTGTACAAGCTTGCTCACTTCGCTCACGCAAACCCTAGCCCTAGCCCCTGTAAAAGTTTATTTACCAAAACACGTAGCTCAACTCTACAACAAAAAACCACAGACACCAGTTTTTAAAATGGGCAAAGGATTTCAAGTTTTCTAAGAAAAATATACAAATAGCCAAGAAACACAAGAAAAAATCCTTCCAATCCTTTGTTAGTAGGGAAGTGCAAACCAAAACCAGTGAGATACCACTTCACACCCCTTAGAAGGAGTACAATTTTTTTTAAAAAGGGGGGGGGGGAGGAAAAGGAAAAAGTATTAGCGAGGAGGTGGAAAAATTGGAACCCTCATACACTGCTGGTGAGAATGTCAAATGGTGCAATCACTGTGGAGAACAGCTTGGTGGTTTCCCAGAAGTTAAGCACAGAATTACACATGACCCACCAATTTCCACTCCTAGGTATGTACCCCCAGATAAAAACTGGTATTCAAACCAAAACAGTATTACTATTTACTAAAGCCAGAAGGTGGAAACAACCTAAATGCCCATCGTGGAAGAAAACAGACAAAATGGGCTCTAACCACAGGACGGAATACCATTCAGCTATAAGGAGGAATGAAGCCAGACACAAAAGGGAACATGTTATGTGATCCCATTTATATGAAATGTCCAAAACAGGGACATCTATAGAGACAAAAAGTAGATTAGTGGTTGTCTGGCCATAGGGAAAGGAGAACAGGGAGGGAGTGATCGCTAGTGAGTACAGGGCTTTCTCTGAGAGTAGTGAAAATGTGACTATACTAAAAGCTATTAAATTGTATGCTTTAAGTGGATGGATAATGAATTATATCTTAAAGGTGTTTTTAAAAACATATACACAGAACCCAGGAGTGAATGGGTAAGGCAGACAGGTACTAACTACTGAAGACCCCAAGCCTGATGGCTGGCTGGCAGGCTGTGAGCCGGCACAGGCATTCCCAGAGCTGCTTCTCCCTGCTCCGTCAGAGTCGTCTTGCTCTGGGTCCACGGCTCTGGCTCAGCTGATAGACTGTACAAGCGTTCTGTAGCAACTCAGCTAACCAAAGAGCCAGTTTCCACATATACCTTCAGGGGAAAACTGTCCACCATCTACAAAATATTCAAGCTTTTGCAAATGAAGAAAAATACCAGTGGCGACTTTAAAGAAATTTTATCAGTATTATAAAGCATGGCAACCACAAGATGAAGTAGAAAAGAGCTAACAAAGCGGGTTCTTAAAGAACTGTGTAATCACGATGCAGACACACAGTTAATTTTGGAAATTCCAATGGACGCGTGATACCCATCAGAGAGTCATCCACCTGAGATGAAAATGAAGTGAATCTGAAGACGGTAATTACTCTGTATCTGAAAAAGCATCTCCTCTGGAATGAAAGGCAGAAGAAAAGACTGTTCTGAAACACTGCTGGCTCCTGCTCCAGCTCCTCCAGGGCCCAAATGGAAGGCTCCAGATCACCTGTGCCTCCCAAAGGGGCCAACACCGGGACCAGCCACAGGGTGTCAAAGTTCTCCCATTACCACAAAGATACTAAGACACTTGATAGGCAGGTCTCGGCCTTTTCTCGAAGACAACAAACCAAAACATGACCTTCAAAGTCACTGATTCCAAAGCACCAGCTTCATTATCTACTCCGTCCGCATCACCTTGTCTTACAGTTTCAAAGGCAGCAGTTTCTAGTAAAACAGTAATGGTGGGAAACACAGGAGGCAAGACAAAAACTAGCAAGCAGCTAACACCTTGCTTGTAGCATGCTTTAAATAGCAGAGCTAAACACACTTCACATAGTTTTAACCTCCTCACCTAGGATACCAACTTTACATGGGAATTACAGGATTAGAAATCAAGTCAGCTGTGAATGGCAGTTCTACAATTTGGATTTTTTAAAACATCAAATATTGCTTTAAAGTATTTTTTTTCATTACTGTGTTGTTGTAATGCCCCCTTAATTTTGCACCCACGGTGAGTGCCTCAGTCAGCTTGCCTTAGTGACCAGCCCTGTATCTGAAAACTGCCACGCATCACACATCCATGTCCCTAGCTTTATGGATGACCACTAGTACTAGTGTCCTTAGTTACTAGAACATCAGTCCAACTCACCTAGGGTCACAGTCAATGAGGGCCCAGCCCCCATGGAACTTTTCATCATCAGGCAGCAGTAACTTCATATAACTTTGTAGCAGCTGGCTAATCAGTTCCTGGTGGCTTCTCTGAGTCTCCTTGTGCAAAGCTTCATGTTCTTTCTCCTTGGTAAATATGGAATAAAGATCTTCCGTCACTGGAATGCCTTGCATCAAATCTAGAGTAGAAAGTGTTAATATCTATCATCATCTTACTTGGCTATAACATTTAAAACAACAGAACTCATAAGAAAACATAGGCATGAATGTTGGTGGTCTTGGATATGGCTTTTTTGTTTTAGATATGACACTAAAATCACAAACAACAAAAACAAGAAAAATCAACAAAGTGGATATCATCACAAGAACTTTTGTGTCTCAAGGGCAAGATCATGAATGTGAAAAGACAACCCACACAATGGGTGAGAGTATTTACAATCATCTGATAGGGACCTGAATTCAGAATATATAAAGAATTCCTAATAACAAAGACAAGCTGATTTTAAAATGGGCATGGGGGGTGCCTGGGTGGCTCAGTCAGTGGGGTGTCTGCCTTTGGCTCAGGTCATGATCTCAGAATCCTGGGATCGAGCCCCACGTCGGGCTCTCTGCTCAGTGGGACCCTGCTTCTCCCTCTCCCTGCTGTTCCCCTGCTTGTACTCTCTCTCTATCAAATAAATTTTTAAAAACTTTAAAAAATGAAAAATAAAATAAAAATAAAACGGGCATAGGATCTGAACAGACAAGCTAACTTCGTCATGGTGTGGCATGCAGCTCTAGCTTTAGGAAGCACTGTAATCCATTCCCCACAGACGGGCGGGACAGAGACTGGCAGCTTCTGGGACAGAGATGCCGACCACTGGCCTTACGAGGGGAAACAGTAGGCCCAGACTGCTACTGGCCTCTCTCTCTCTCACCTCTGAAGAAATCCAGCTTCAGGATTCAGGTGAAGCTAATGTTGTGGACAGAGACAGAGACACAGAGCCTAGGTCTGCAGTGACATAACAGTCGCTAGGTCAATCAGCGGAGGAAAGGTATCCTATTTTTCCCTGATTAAACTGCTAAAATCCAGTTTTCCAGTCAATACAAATCCTACCTGTGGCAAAAACCAAACTTCTTTACACTAGACATCTCAAATTCCTAACTGGCCTGTGCCAAGGCCCTACTATGTCATGTATGACAAAAAATCAGATTAAAAAATAGGATTTAAAAAATATTCCCAGAGACCACAGGACAAGCTGTTACTTTGGTTTTAGTCCAGAAGACTCTGCATTTACTTTAATCCTATGAGGTAATACTTCCATGCAAATTAAATTTAAAAAAATTTGCCAACGTATATATTGCACTGGGCAAGCTACCCTCCATTTCCTCTTCCAAATAATGATAATAATTGGTTAGGATTATCCCTAAATCTGATAGCCTGATACTATGTTCATTCATTCTTACAGGAAAGGATGCTGTGCTGTCCACAGCAAGCACACATGATAAATGTCACATGGGGGAAAGCAAGACCTCTCATTATATCTCACAGCCCTGAGTAATGGAAAAACAAATTGAATGTGGAGTGTTCAGTTGATGAGGCTCTAGGCTACCTTGTTCCATACTCCAGGACCTCAACTCTGCTTTCTGTGACATGAACAACAACCCGACAAATACGTATGGAAACAAGCGGTTGCTTTTGTTGCCTCAGCCTAAAAAATTCATCAAATTCTAGTCATGTAAAAATCTGAACTTGATTTCTTGGGTAAAATGCTGAATATAGAAACACAAGTATATTAGAAAACATGAACTATATTAATGAAGTTGGTTTCTGTGAAACCCTAGTCACAGAGGAATAACAAATTTTAAAGAAAGAAAAGCATTTAGGTTTCTTACCTATAACAGCTTGCCTATAAGCATCCTTAAACCGATTCAGGTAATACCTATTTGCTGAGTTAACACCATCTTTCATAACTCCTGCTAACTTCCTTTCTCCTGTCCTTGTGAAGTCACCCTGTCAAGGAAAAAGTCATTTTGACAATTGATTCAAAACACAAGAATGTCCCCAGAGTCAGTGTAGGCTTTTAGTACAAGGCCAAAATTCTGTAGGCTTTTTATTATAACTTCTAAATAATGTAGTTAAGTTAAAATATCTACTAGTATTTGGCTGTGACCCAAGCACATCAAATAATTAAAGTGCTATTTGTGGCATCAAGTCTTCACAGTTGGATGGTGCTTTAAAGTAAATCCTCTCTTGGCAGTCTGTAGAATTTCTATAATTTACAGGTCAAACTTCCTATATAACAAAAAGAAGATTTTTAAGCCTCAAACTGGTATGATACTCAAAAATCACAAATTTCTGATGTGGGAAAGGGTGGACAGTGCCCTAGAGTTTATTACAATGGGATGTAACCAGTGTGTGTGGACGTGTGTATATGGGGAGCAAGAGCAGAGAGTTCTGTCCCTTGCTGCCCATTACAATTGCTATAGAATGAGCCAACGAAGATTTAAATGGTTTTGTTTTGTTTCTCTTGCTTTTCACAACAGCAGTGTCGGAGCAAGTCCCTAGAGGGCACTGTGCTGTGCCGCTTAATCATCTCTCCATCTCCCCCCACCCCTGGCAAGCACCAAAGTCTTGTTTTTGAGTTTGGTTTTTTTAGATCCTTCATATAAATGAGATCCTGCAGCCTTTCTGGGAAGAACTTGAGAAGAAATGGCATTAATTCTTCTTTAAATATTTGGTAGAATTTCCCAGTGAAACCATTTGGTCTTGGGCTTTTCTTTCTTGGGAGGTTTTGCTTACTGATTCTTCAAATCTCCTTACTCGTTGGTCTGCTCCAATTTTCTATCTTTTCGAAAGTCAGTCTTGGTAGGTTGTATGTTTCTA
This sequence comes from Mustela nigripes, assembly GCF_022355385.1. Taxonomy (NCBI): domain Eukaryota; kingdom Metazoa; phylum Chordata; class Mammalia; order Carnivora; family Mustelidae; genus Mustela; species Mustela nigripes. The sequence goes on along the minus strand of NC_081560.1, from coordinate 180,896,623 downwards.
GAAATGTATCCCTTCCTTCTACATTGTCCAATTTGTTGGCTGTGATTCTATGTATTTCTGTGATATCAGCTGTAATGTCACTTTCATTTATAATTTTGAGTCCTTTTTCCTCTTGATAAGTCTAGCTAAAGGTCTGTTGATTTTATCTCTTCAGAAAACCAACTCTTCAAAACAAAAAATAAAATAAAATAAAAAAGTTGTGCCAGAAAACCAACTCTTAGTTTTGTTGATCTTTTCTATTGTTTTTCCTAGTCTCCCTTTCAAATATTTTTGTTCTAATCTTTATTATTTCCTTCTTTCTGATAACTCTGGGCTTACTTTCTTCTTTTTCTAGTTTGTTGTAAAGTTAGTTCTAGTAAAGTTAGGTTGTTTGAGATCTTTCTTTTTTCTTAATGTAGGCATTTATAGCTATAAACTTTCCCGTTAGAACTGCTTTTGCCACATCCCCTAAGTTGTGTTTCCATTTTCATTTGTTTCAAGTTGGGTTGTTGTTGTTTTTTTTAATTTAACCCTTTTTGATTTCTTCTTTGACCCAGTGATTGTTCAGGAGTGTATTAATTTCCACATATTTATGAATTTTCTAATTTTTCTATTACCGATTTCTATTTTCATTTCACATTCATTTTCATTCATTTCTGACCACCACTGTGGTCAGAAAAGATACCCGAAATACCTTCTATCTTTTTGAACCTTGTTAAAACTTGTTTTGTGGCCTAACCTATCATCTGTCCTGGAAAATGTTCCATATGTGCTTCTGAAGAATATGTATTCTGCTGTTCCTAGATGAAATTTTCTATATACGTCTGCTGGGTCCAGTTGGTCTACCGTCCTGCTCAAATTTACTGTTTCCTTATTGATTTTCTCCCTGGATGATCCACTGTGGAGAATGGGGTATTAAAATCCCCTACTGGGGTGCCTGGGTGGCTCAGTCAGTTAAGCGTCTGCCTTCAGCTCAGGTCATGATCTCAGGGTCCTGGGATTGAGTCCCACATTGGGCTCCCTGCTCAGCAGGGAGTCTGCTTCTCCCCTTCTCTGATTGTGCTCTGTCTCTCTCAAATAAATGAAATCTTGAAAAAATAAAATAAAGTCCCCTACTATTATTGTACTGCTATTTATTCTTCCTTTTAATTTTGTTAGTAATTGCTTTATATATTTAGGTGTTCTGATATTGGGTGCATAAAAGTATTTCTCTTTAATCAGTAACTTGTACAAGGACTTCGAAAGTCCAATTTCCTTAATTAATAAAAAGCTTTTTTATATTTATCACTCAACCGGAAGATGGATTTGATGGCCTGTTGAGACTTGATACAATTTTTTGTAAGGAATATCCTGAGGAGTGCCTCAGTGGCTCAGTCGTTAAGTGTCTGCCTTCAGCTCAGGTCAGCCCGGCATCGGGCTCCCTGCTCAGTAGGAAGCCTGCTTCTCCCTCTCCCACTTCCCTCCTTGTGTTCCCTCTCTCGCTGTATCTCTCTCTCTCCCTGTCAAAAAAAAAAAGATGAATAAATAATCTTTAAAAAAAAAGAAAAGAAATATCCGGAGATAAACTGTTACCTTGAAGGAAAATTAACATAAAACTAATGTAAACTAATTCCATCATTTCTTACTGGCCACAGAAGGAGTATTTGGTGCCTAGTAAATATGGTTTATATTTAAATTGAATTCTGTGAAGATTAGCTCTGTAGGATCTTCAAAAGACTTATTCATAACAACCACAAAAAGATAATAAAACATTTCGTCAGCATTTACTGAGTGCCAGGAAATGGTCTAAGCCCTCACATGCATTAACTCATATAATCCCACGACAGTCTTGAAGTGTGTCTAGTATTATTCGGTTTTACAAATGAAGAGACACAGAGAGGTTAAGTGACTTGCTCAAGATTGCGAAGCTAGTAAGGGGCAGGACTGGGATTCAACTTCAGCAGAGGCAAATATACTCGGGATCATATTCTAACAACAGACATGTTCTATCCGTGTAACATTTCAAAAACCAATTATTTCACACAGAACTCCGGATTTCCAAACTCCCTTGGGAAACTGGAAGATCTAGCCACCCTGGGCCTCTGTCCGCAGAAGGAAGCAGAACAGCCCCCTCTCGAGACAACAGGCGCTCTTCCTTAGGTCTGTCCCATTTCCTCCTTTAAGCTAATGGGTGCTCCCTTTTCCTGGCCCTAGGAGAGCTGGAATACGTGACCCCTGCATGAACCAAACTTTTCAGAAAGGAGTCAAGTACATAGACTACCATCTGTAGCCCAAGTAGCTTTCTCTCAAAAAGAAGGTTGTTTTAAAACCCCCTCCCGCGTCCCACAGAATGACCCACAAAAGCTGGCCGTCGGTGTTTACCTTCAGAGCGGCGGTGCCAGCATACTGTCTGCTAATGGAGTCCCCGTTGTTGGCCCACATTATCTGATAGATCCGATTACATTTCACTGGCAGTGGCTGTTCTGGGGGCATCACACCTAATTTTTTCAGCTAAAATTAACACATTGGTGGATTAGGTGCATATTAGGCAGGAAACCATAGCATAAAATATACATTGCAGCAAAAAGAAGCATGTTCATGTACAATTTTGGACCCTCAAATAAAAGAAATGGTGTTTCCGGACGTTTCCAAAATAGAGCACTATTGAGAGAGAGTTTTATCAATTGCTACACATGATTAAACAGAATGAAATATTTCACTGTCTTGGTATAGGCTTATATTCTATTCTGCCTTTGTTTTAAATTTGCCGATGCAGTGAGACTATCAAAAAAGCCTCTTAAAACAACATTAGCAGTAGCAGAGCCATGAGTGCCCAGAAGGTGCGAGCCCTGGGTGGAGAATGGGGTTCTGAGAGCTGTTTTTATACGACTTATCTCATTGGCTCCTGGTAACAACCTGCTGCAATCCATACTCTTATTACGTCCCTTTTAAGGATGAAGAGATAGAAGCTGAGAGAGGCCGAGCTTTTCCATGGGGTCAACACCAAATACGTGGTAGACCCAGGGCTTAGACTCAAAACCTGGCTGCTTTGTGCACAGTGAGAAGGAAGACACTCACCATCTCAAAACACAGTACCGAGGTTCCATCAAAAACGCCCAGACCCCATGCTAAGAATGTCTACCTTGAGAACGCAACACTCAGGTGTTGTGGGGCTGGAGATCTAAAGGGGGACACTGAGTAACAGATGCTGGAACTGCAGGAAGCATCCGCCACCAACAGGAGTGGAGGATAAAAGCTAGTTCTGTGGCACCAAAGGAGCCAACAGCTGCAGAGAAGGCGCCACAAGACAGGCGAAGCAGCTTGTGCCTTCCTCCTCCTCCAGCCTCACGGTCTTCCTCTGGCGCCTCCTACTGGCAGAGTCTCACACAGCGCCAGCTGGCTGAGCAGAAGGCGCCGCAGACTCCAAGCCCCAAACGTACAAGACCCGATGTGGAGCTAAGAGGAAAAAGGTGTATGGCCACACAGGCCCACCCGATCGACGACGTTGAAATGCTGGGCCTCACATTTTTGAAATGAGTACTTAAGAAAATGCCACTTAAATCAACTTATTTCCACTGAAGGTTGTACTTTCCAGGTTTTAATGCAACTGTCTGTATGCTGTAAATGTTCTACAGAACGATTTTATGTACTTGTTTACATGTGGGAAAGAAGCAGAAATGAATACTTACAATGCAGCACCCTCCCCACCCCCCAATTACCTGCTGTTCCATGACCACGCGGGCGATGGCGGCTTGGACCACGTTGGTGCGATCCAGGCAGTCCATGCAATTGACACGAAAAATCCCTTCTTGTTTACATATCACCCCAGCTTGATCGACCCTTTTTCAAAAATAGATTGGGATTATTTTACAATATGAAATACCTTAATGAGGTTTTCAAAAACCACAGTTCCTTAGAATATAGCAGTAACTAATCAGGAACACTGGTTATCCACTTGATGGAATACTATGTGACAGGCATTACTGAGCACTTCGTGGACACTGTTGTTAACTCACACAATAAGTTGATAAGACATTATTATCCCCATTTTAAAGACAAACAAAAGAAAATAAAACCGAAGGGCAGAATGACTTGTCTTCAGTCTCACTGACTACTAAGCAGACCTGACACAATCCTGGATTATGCTCTTCTATACATTAAAGCCAGAAGGCATTTTAATTTTTTTTTTTAAGATTTTATTTATTCATTTGACAGACAGAGATCATAAGTAGGCAGAGAGGCAGGCAGAGAGAGAAAGGGAAGCAGGCTCCCTGCTGAGCAGAGAGCCCAACTCGGGGCTTGATCCCAGGGCCCTGGGATCATGACCTGAGCCGAAGGCAGAAGCTTTAATCCACTGAACCACCCAGGCGCCCCCAGAAGGCACTTAAAACACCATCTTGCCTGTCCCCTTTGACTGCAAGGAGAAATGCATCTCAGTGCATTTAGCTCGAGCAGACAAAGTCACTTTACCACTCAGTGAGGAGTCCTGCAGACGTCTTGTGTGTCTAATTTCTCTGTCTAATCAAATGTTCTCTCCAATCCTTTAATCCAGTTTCTTCTTCCTACAACTCCCTCCTGCTGATAATTTTCATTTTCCCCTCTCTGGTAATTCTGAAATGCCTGCACACTGAGACCAAGTACCTCGAAGCCATGTTAGGGATGTTGAGAGAGAAGAGAAAGAGGAAATGTCGACCACGGAACATCTACTGGAGTAAAAGAACAGCCAGAGAGCGCGTCACTCCATTTTGCCTGACCACCTGACACCTCTGCCCTGTTCTAAGCTATCACTGCCCAATGACGGCCACTCTTGAAAAGGAAAATGGGAATTGGGAAGCAAAATGAAAGAAAAATGCTTTTTCAGCTTGCTGCTATTAAGTAGTACCAAATACATGTGATTTCACAGACTAAGAGTTTATATCAAATTGACTTATGGAACACCTACCAACACCACTTCATGTCAAGGATAATGTCACAAATGGCATCTGTTAGTGTTTGAACATTCTCAAACTTCATTCCTCGGCTAAAATTCATGCCAAAGGAAAAAAAAAAACAACTTTAGTAACGGTTTTTTTCTTTTTTTCAGCTTCAGATACAATATTTAAAGTAGCTTGGAAAAATTAAAATGCAGTTAACATCACTATAAATTATATGGGCAACTATATAAATGCTTATAATTAATCTGCATTGTGAAAGAAAATATATTTAAGAATACACTGAAACATATCACAGGTATCAGAAGCTTCTTTCCCCCACCAAATTTTCAATACCTGGGTAGATGAACCCACATTAGAGCCAGGATTATGACAAAAGAACCGGCTTTCAGAGTACACACAGGTTAAAGTTACCATCAAAATGATTCACCGATTATTTTTTTTCCGGAGCAACTGCTGGTAAGGTTGATCCATAGGGAAAGGAGTATTACTAATACGCAATAAAGGCGAGACAAGAGAATGACTTTTAAGTAAGGGGACTCCATTACTTTTGCCAGGCTTGGACCGAAGCAGAAAGGAAAAGCTCCAGAAGTTCTTCAGGTGACAAAAGGAAAAATGGAACTCTCATGTTGTTTTGGAAAAGAAGGACTAAATAATGCAGGAACAATTAAATTTTCAGCCAAAATAAAGCTCATGTGAAAATCAAAACTAAATAACAATGACAAGAAGAGATGTTTCTTTCCGATAGGAAGACAGGAAGCGACAGGTTGCCATGGCAGCACGTGCGGCAAACACCGGACCGGGTCAGAACTCCGGTCAGGAAGCCCTCTTACCAGTGCTCGTGGAAGTCAAATGAGACGTAAGTGAGCTGTGAACTGTTGTAGAGTAACACTTGCTTCAGGTACGCATCACCAATAATTTTCTCCCTGCCTGCTTGGTCTACCAAGTTAATAATAACCTGTGAGAGTAAGGAAAAACGAATTCAGTTTAGTCAGACGTTAAAAACTCAATGTGGTTTTTAATCACTTTATTTGGAATTATGTTTTAGAAATATTTTATAGCCACAATTAGAAATTTATCTCTTCAAGCATCCATTTTTTCCATAAAATTAGGCTTTCACTTGTTATATTTCAGTTTATGAGAATCATTTACGTAAATAACATTAATAGCTATCTTATGCATCACGTATTTGCAATAACCAATTGGGATACATAATAAAAACCAGGTCCTTTATCATAACAAATATTTAAGTTATTTATAATAATTTTTAAAAGAAATATATGAGACCTACATATGGACACTATAAAACTGCTGAAATACCAAAAAGAAAATCTGAGTAAATGGGAAGACACTATGATGCCAGATAGCAAGGTCCAGTGCTGTAAGGATGTCAAGTCTCTCCAGATTAATTTGAACATTTAACAATCCCAATCAAAATTTGATCAGCTCTTCCTATGGACTTGACAAGTTAATTCTAAAGTTCATCCGGAAGGATAAATATGCAGAATAAGCTCTGAAAACTATTAATAAAAGAGGACTAGATCCACTGAAGAGCAAAACATACTCTTAAGTCTACAGCAGTTAAGATGGTAGTACTTGTGTAGAAACAGAGGAATGACCCATAGAACAGGACAAATAGCCAAGATACAGACCACGTACATTGAGGAATCTAAACTATGGTAACAGTATAATTCTGGGGGAAGTCCAGAATATTCTAGAATAGAGGGGAGAAACTTACTTTAGCCCCTACATCTCATTATGCATAAATTATAGCTGCATTAAGGACCTAAATATTTTTTTAAGTTATAAAAAAAGAATATTTGAGGTGATGTTTCCATAACTCTAGAATGGGACATGACTTTCTAAGCATAAGATTAAAAACCAGAGGCATAAACAAAAAGATGGACAAATGTGACAACATGAAAATTTAAAACCTCTGTAACTAATGACAATACAAGTAAGCAAAGGTAAAACAACAAAACAAAAAGAAACAAAAAACTACCTGGGGGAATATATCTGTAACACAAAACCAATAAGATATAAGAGTGCTATAAATTTAGTTAGAAAATAAGAATAAAGGATACAGAGGAAATTCACAAGAGAAAATACACAGAACCAACAGACATGAGGCTACAACTGTTAATAATCAGAAAGGGAGACAAACCAAGAAACGGACTCTTCTTAACTATGGAGAACAAACTGATGGTTATTGGAAGGGGTGCTGGGGGGGACGGGAGAAACAGGTGACCAGGGTTAAGCAGGACACTTGTTGGGATGAGCATGAAGTGTTGTGTGGAAGTACTGAATCACTATCGTGTACACCTGAAACATTATACCGTAGGTTAACTCACTGAAATTTAAATAAAAACTTTTTTTTTTTTAAGATTTTACTTATTTGTTTGATAGAGATCACAAGTAGGCAGAGAGGCAGGCAGAGAGAGAGAGGAGGAAGCAGGCTCTCACCGAGCAGAGAGCCTGATGCGGGGCTCCATCCCAGGACCCTGAGATCATGACCTGCGCTGAAGGCAGAGGCCTAACCCTCTGAGCCACCCAGGCATCCCCTAAATAAAAACTTTTTAAAAAGCCCAAAGAAATACAAATTTATAACAGAAAACTAGTTTTCACCTATCCAGAGGCAAACATTGAATCCTAAACAGAGTCAGCATTGGTGAGTATATGAGAAAGTGAGCACTGGCTCCCATTCTTGCTGAGAGTATAAACTGTTGTGATCTTCTGGGGATCAACCGAGGGGCAGGTGTCAATATTATCCACCTACTATTTGCCCTAGCTGTTCTGCTTCTAGAAACATACTCTATGAAGCACATAGAATCCCCAGATATATGAACGTTGCTTTCTAGAAAATTTTTACACTAGCAAAAACTATATCCTAAGCCTGCATCAATGGAGAAATAGAGAAAAAACAGCCATGAAACATTAAGTGAAAACAGCTGCAGAATAGTATATATTGTACAGCCCTCCACTGACTTAATTTTATAAATGTGTATTTATGCAGGTGCAAGATGGTTTTTGCTGCAAATGACAAATCACTGACTCAGATCTTAGAAAAAGAAGTCAGGAGGTTGCATGGTTCTAGAATTGCTTAATTCAGTGGCACCAATACCAAGTCTTTCCATCTGTCCTGCCATCTTTGGCATACTGGTCAGGGCTCAGGTTAGTTCGTTCACAGTTTTGACACTGAAGCAGCATCTCAAGTCCAAACACAACCACCACGGATGTACTGTTGATTCCTGTATCTCTTTTTAGCACAGCAGGAAATCGTTCCCAGAAGCGTCCAGGAGACTTCCCTCACATCATACTTCACTGGCCCAGCTGCCGATGAACACACACAGGTCAGTGCCCAAACCGGTCACGGGCAACAGGAACAGTGGAGCCACCCTGAGTCAGACCGACCTGCGACCTGCGGGTCCGCCTCTCAGAGAGCGACTGGGCGGGGGGGGGTTGTGCGGAGCAGGTGGGTAAGGGAACATTACTGGGGTACTGTTAGAAAGGAGGAGGTGTCTGCTCAGAACATACACAGATAAAACTGATGTGTCCAAACAGTTTTTGAAAGTCAACACAGAGCAGGGATGAAGGTGCTGAGGAGGTTACTCCTTCTGCTTCCTTTACACATCTCAGTACTGTTACAGTTCGCACAATGATTATGGGTTACATTTTTTTAAAGTTTTTATTTTTTAGTAATCTCCATACCCAGCATGGGGCTCAAACCCACAACCCTGAGATCAAGAGTCACAGGGCTCCTCCAACTGAGCCGCCAGGTGCCCCTATGTGTTATATCGGAATCGTGGCTTACTTTCTGTAATGCTAGCGATAACTCCACATACTGCTGATACATGAACTTATTCACACTGTAAAAAGTTCAAATGTAGATAAAGGTCAAATCCTTCTTCACTTCAACACAGACCCACAGCCTTCCCCGGAGGTGATGAGGGTTCGCAGCGTGCTGTGTGCCCTTTGAGCCCATATAAAGGTGTGCTGATACACATGCGCATCCACATATGTGTGAGAACACAGATATGGAAAAGAATTACATGGTTTTGTTTTGTGGGGTTTTAAATGGCAACACACCATATGCTGTTACAGTCTTTACTCACTCTACTGTGTGATTTCAACATCTTTCCACGCTAGTACACACAGATCTACAGATCTACATCTCTGCCTCGTTTCTAAGCCATTGTATCCAATGCTTTACATGTGCCACACTTCATCCTCTGACCTCCTGATCAACAGTCGGGGTTCTGTGACGCTGCAATCAACGTTCTTGGAGAGACCTCGTGGATTGAACGCCGGTTTCTCTCAGGTAGACTTAAGATTTTTTTGTCTTGGAGTTCCAGTTTTTCCACGTCATTAACAAAACTTGGCTTATACTATCTTTTTATTTTAGTCATTCTGGTGTGTCAGTGGTTTTACTTTGCATTTCCCGGATGGCTGATGAAATGGAACACCTGTCATATGTTTACTGGCCTGTTAAATATACCTTTCTGTGAACTCTGCTCAAGTGTTTTGTCCAGTTTTCTTTCAGGCCAGACATCTTTTTGGGGAGGGGGGTTTATAAGACTTATTTAAAAAATAAGTTTTAAATAAGAGTTCTAGATATGAGTCTTTTGTCTTAGATGTATATTTTTAAAAATCTGAAATATCTTCTCCTACTCTGAATTGCTTTTCCATTCTCTCAATGGTGCCGCTTAATAAATAGAAGTTCTTTATTTTACTATTTTTAAAGAGATTTATTTATTTGAGAGCGAGAGAGAGTGTGTGTGTGCTTGAACAGTGTGAGCAGAGTGATGCGGGGCTCGATTCCAGGACCCTGGGATCATGACCTGAGCCGAAGGCAGAGGCTTTAATCCACTGAGCCACCCAGGTGCCCCTTGGTTAGCACTTTTTAAGCCCTAATTAAGGCTTAATTAGGTCAAAAAGGTGTTCTTGGGGCACCAAAGAGAGGCTGGGGGAAGGCTGTGGGACTTTAAAAGGGAAAACAAAAGAACTTCTCTATTTTCCTTTAAAAGGTTCATGGTTTAACTTTTCAAAGTCAGATCCATATCCACCTGGAAATGATTTCTATATATAATATTTAGTATAGATATTAAAAAGCAAAACTACTGGACTAACGATCTAAGCAGATTTTGATTGATAATGCCATTTGTAACAGCTGTACCGACTTCTGTTTCCACCAGCAATGTGTCAGAGTTCTCATTTCCCCAATTACTTGTCTTTATCTCTTATTATCAACTTCATACTTTTTTTCAGTCTGAGGGCTTGCTTTTTTATTTTCCTGCTCAGGCTGTCTTTGCAAGGATTGCACAAAGTGCATATATTAATTTTGGAAGAACTGACATCTCTTCAGTACTAGTCTTTTCCTGCCAGAAACATGGTATTTTCTCTCTGTTTATTCAGGTTTTCTTTTGTGTTCTAGTCATTCTTTCTCCCACTTCCCGCCTCCATATACATGCTACCTTTTTTGTCTGTTTATTAGGTTTTAGGTTATTTTTTCCTATTTTTTTTTTGTTGTTGTTACTGTTAGAAAAATGCATCCTATAGCATTACACATTCAGACTGGTCATTGCTGATGGGTAAGACTTACTGATTATTCTATAGGAATCTCATCTGAAATCTAGTCATCTTATTGAACTTGGAATTTTACTCAACAGTTTTCACTTGATTTTAGTCTATATGATCACATTCCTACATATGAATATGTAAGAAAGATGGGCAGAGAAAAAAGACATTGAGAGATACATATCAAGTTATCTTCTGGAGGTGGGACTATAGTTGTACTGAGAGATGCCTTTCATTTCTTACTCTAGATAATTTCTGGCCTGTGGCAACTAACTGACAGACTGATCTCTTAGCTAAAAACAGTCTAAAGTAGCTGATTCAGTGATAATTCTTCTTAAGGAATATTGAAAATACTCTTAGCTTATGTGTTCTTCAACTTCATGACAAGATGCCATTTTGCTTAATTATGAATAGTACATTGTTATTTTCATGAAATTTAAAGAAACAGATATATAATCATGGCTGAATATGAAGGAACATTTTATTACTACAGATCAAAGCCCACCTGTTTTTTGTAAATTTTCAGTTGTTCTTCGAAATGGGCACAGAAATAGGCAACAGTGTCCTTTTCACCTACAAAGAAGTGATACAAAATCTATTTTTCCTTCTAATGTTTGAGACAGAAATTAGTGTCTATTCCATCTTTAATTTTACGTTTCAATAATTTATTGACAACCAAATATAACTAAGATGGTCCAAAACCACTATTTTAAAATAAAATGCAAAGCCAAAGATCCTAGATTCCTTTTTTCCCAATCAGACTGAACTGAACTACATTGGAAGTACACGCTGTGAAACTAGGACCTTTATTGTTCATGCATCCGGCCTATTGTTAGAAAGAGCTCCATGTAATTTATAGTAAGAGAGTAAAAACTGAAGGTCTACTGGATTCTCACAAAAATATACTAAGTTTTGAGAGAAAATATTCTGTGAACAATTTTCAAAATCAACCTCATTGAGTAATCTGATTAGACTGACAACATGACTTAGCTATTTCTGTGCTACAGTTAAAATACTGGAAGAAGTTAAATCCTCAGTATTTAAAACAAAAACAAACCTTTCACAGTGAGACATCTGAGTAAAGGCATCTTATCTATTTTTTGTAGATGCCATCTTCAGATATTTCCTACTTTTATAATACTGGCTACGTTTACCCTTTACCAAAAGTAAGCATTTAAGAAAGTATTCTCCAAGGAAACAATGGTTTAAAATCTGTGAAACAAGCTAATTTTACTCTATTGCTAGGGAATTTTTTCATTGTTAAATAACTTACTTAGATTATCAACAATCATTATTATTCCTGCAAATACTATATCACTACTAAATTTCACACAGTTTTATTATTTTAACTGAAGTACCAAGCCCAGCAAATCAAAACCCATAAAATAACTAATATTTTAAAAAATATTCTCTCTGAAATCATCACTTGCAAACCGAGTAACTGACAAGCTTACTTTTGTCCAGCCGGGGTCGCGGATTATATCGATACCCAACCTGGCTCCAAAAGACAGGCACGGAGCCTCGTGTTTGAATAAAGGACAAAGTATGATTATGAACATGAATTAACTGCTCAGTTTCCACATAATTCGCCACATTCCCATTTTTATCCACTCCTCTCCGTTTGTAACGCATTCCTAAAAGACAATTAAAACAGAAAACAGCAACGTAAAGAAATGATTTAGTCTGATCAGATATGCTCCTTAACCAAGAACGTCTTTTAGGATAGCTTAAAGGATCTCATGTGCAACCAGCAGGCAGAACAGTAACAACTTCCCCCAAACTCATAACGATATGCATCATTGTTTTTTAAAAGTTGAAGCGAAGATACTTTCTGTGAACTGAAAGGGAAGGGTTTTCCCAAGGGTGCTAGCACTCAGGAAGGATTTATTACCATGATCCAGGCTGTCAGTGGGAACAATGGTATTTAGAAGCACGTCCCAAGTGACTCTCTTCTCTTCTCCATATATATACCTCCTTTTCTTTCTGCTTTTGTTAACTCTCCCCCATGCACCTCCCTCCAGAAATTGGTCCCCAATTACATCACACTATTTAGAGTCACTGAGCACTTTGAAGCCAATTATGTTTCCAAATCCATTATTGTCATTAGCATTTCAACACATCTGAAGCTTTACCATTCTCATCTAAATTTCACTTGCACACGATTTCTGCCCTCTACTCACCTGCTCTGTGCCTACTTCGGCGTGAAATGAGAGCCACTAGAAATCGTGGGTGAATGTCATCTACACAGGTGGACTCCTGAGGGGGGGTCTCTGGGCTGCTTTTCTCATCATCAGATGATTCATTATAATTAACCACCAGTTCTTCAATCTGCACGAAACCTTGGATAATGGGGATAATCCAGAAGTCCACCTCTGGTGTCTGAAAACAATATGAGCGTCATATTGCTTCCCTCTGTACAGCACAGCTGCTCCCTTAAACCCATACAGAAGCTAGCACGTATTTGTGAGTTTACCAGAAGGAGAAACCTTCTATTTTTTAACCATGTTTCCTGCATATTGGAGGAGGGCAGGAAGGAGGGAGGGAGGAGGACAAAGGGGAGAGCCTTTCCTTTTCTCTGTGGTGACGGTTCAAAAAGAGCTGCCTGACGGGGGCCTGGCTGACTTGGTTGATAGAGCACATGACTCTTGATTGCAGGGTCGTGAGTTCGAGCCCACTGTTGGGTATAGAGATTTCTTTAAAAAAAAAAAAAAAAAGCTGCCTGAGAGGGCCCCCAACACAGACACCACACTGCCTGGGTACCAAACTCAAGCTCTACCACTTACTCACTCACTCAGGTAAATCACTTAACCTTACCATGCCTCAATGTCCTGCTTTGAGAAAGAGGAGAGACCATTACCTCATTAGACTGTGTAGAAGAGTAAAATGTAAAAAGGGTTTGGCTTAGCTCCTGCCTTATCATTAAGTATTTAACAAATGTAGCGATTGTGATTATTCCCCTTGGCACAGAAACGGACGAACAAACAAAAACCAACATAGAGGTTGATTCTTAACTCCCCATTGCATCAAGGCTTTAATAAAATACAACCAACTCTGATCACCTTGTTATAAGCAAAGACTGACTCTGTTTTCTAGTTTAGAAAAAAAACTTGCCTTGCCAAGCTAAAATCCACATAGCAAATGAATCAAAACAAAACAAAAAATCCTTCCACGAGTATCTTATTTTACCAAGTCACCCAACATAATTAGGAGTATATTAATTACACTTAGACACATCTGCTTCTGTGCTTTTCAGGCTAAGAAAACTCGAATTTCCCAGCTGACTGTGTGCAGGGACAGTAAAGGTAAAAATTGCTCTAGGCAGCTGCTCTTGCTCTTTCTCTCACATCTCCACAACCGTATCCAGCCTTAGCCTTGGCATGACCTTCAAACCTACCTCATTGTTCACAGCCACATAAGCCAGGACCTGTCCCACGGTTATGTTTTGTTTTACAGAGCACGCAGATAGGGTCTTAGGAAGGTGGTTAGAATTGAAAATAGTGAAGTGTCTATTTGCATTCATTATTCTTACCACCATCCTCATTGTTTGTGTTTTTGTTCCAGCAATCATGCAAAACTCTTGACAGGAAAAGAGAAATGTACACTGCCAAATGCATCTCGACTGCAAGTCATCAGTTTTAATGGTAATTCCAAGTGTCTGACAAAAACTCTGCCAAACATATTAGAACTCAGTATGTCAGCAAACGGCAAAAATTCGCATTATAGTCACCTTTCTTTTTCTCCCCATCACTGAATTTCTGTGGTCATAGTTTGGTCAGCCTCATAAAAAGAGCTGAGAACATTTTCAAGCCTCATTCTGAAGAGAGGCATGGTAGATATCTAGTGGTAGACACTGCTCAAGTTCAAAATCATTTATACTAACCACTGCCAAGGGGGAGAGGAAGAAAGGAGAAAAAGGGGTTGAAATTTTCGAAAAGTTAATGAAAAGACAATATGTTACCCATTCAGCTATTTGCCTACTTTGTGTCCAGAACAGTAACTAGCACCCAGCAAGCCTTCCATACATATTTGTGGACTGAGTGAATGAATTGTCCTTGGACGGTCATAACTCTGAAATACGGGACAAAGTAAAGGAACAAAGTAATCACTGACCTGGAAGGAACCTCAAGCAATAATCTCACATATTCCCTATCTTCCCAGATTCATATACTGGCAGTACTGGAACGTCCTTTGAGATTGGTCTCCTCCAATTCCCCGATGACACAGAAAAGTTAAATGACTGCTATCATTAAAGGAAATTTGGGCTTCAACATTTCCAATGAGTACAAAAAAAAACCTGTCTTTCATAGGAACCCTATGGACATTAGTCCCACAGCCTTAAATTACTACTATCCTACAGGAACCTGTTAAAAAGCTAGGCCTTTGGCTAGGCAGTGGAGTTGTGAATTGCCTTAAATGATGCCTGGGCTTTCCTAGCTAAATGATTCCCATTCTAGAGGGGAAAACATTTTGTGAGATTTTTTTAGTTAAAACAAAACAAAACAAAACAAAACAAAGCTTTTAAAAGTAGGCTGCACACCCACTCAAACTCCCAACCCTGAGATCAAGAGCACATGGCCTTGTGAGCCTGGTGGAGTTGAGCCACCAGGGCACCCTATTTTATTGAGTTTTTTTTTTTTTTTTTTTTTAGTTTTTAAAAAATTTTTAATAAACATATAATGTATTTTTAGCCCCAGGGGTACAGGTTGTGAATCGCCAGGTTTACACACTTCACAGCACTCACAACAGCACACACATCCCTCAATGTCCATTTTAGTGAGATTGTTAATTCATCTTAATACAATTGAAAAATATTTGCTTCATAACTATAACTATAGGATATTTTTGAAACCATTACTCACACCAATCTCAGTAAGATCTTGTATCATATATTTATTCCAAAAAAATCGGTCATCAACCTGGAAAAGGCAGAGAATAGTTCAGAAACATGTAGTCTGAGTTTTCCTACAGAAGCCAAACAGGTCCATAAATTGTTCCACTCTGAGCTATGAGAGAAGTACCTTTTGCCAGAGGGGACGGGGATCCTTCTCCCGGGTGCTTTGCCTCTGCACCGAATTGGTCAGGTCATAGGTCAAGCTATAGTAAAAGGACTCTGAGTCCATGAACATCTTTAGCAACTCCTCAAGTAATCTCCTCTCCAACTTCTCCTTTTCTTTACTTTCCTTAACCTGTAAGAAATTGAGCTACTAATTACCACAGGAATTCAAATGTGCAGCAGCATGTGGATAATATCCAACTTCCTAGGAGACAAGGGAAAATGATCCCAAGGACCAGGCACAGACAGTGCTTTCATAGGATAAGCAGTTTGAAAACAAATTTACAGGGGAGAAAATTACCCTTCGATTTAAAACTAATCAAAGATGAATTCCAAGCCCATATCAATTAAACTCTTACTTTCTTTTTATTAGGAGCAGACACATTGGTTTTAATATGTGTGAAGGTCTTCAGTAGAAACTTTGAGTCATCGGGAGATGGTACAATCTTCTCTGGTTTGTTAATTCCAAAATGGTGCTTCTTACAGAGCTAAATAATTAGGAAGAGAAGAAAATTGTTATTTGTATCGGCTTGTTAAATGTTCAGGTATGAGTGCAGAAGGGGCTGCTACTGCTCACGCACTTTGGTCAAAAGAAAACCTCAAGGCTTATTAGTAAAGTGACCAAGTAGCGAGCTGATCGTAGAAAGCACAGCTCTGGTTTCAAGGATTAGAAAGTTACAGTAAAGGATAAGCAAAGAATAAAGGACAGGATATCCTTGGGATTTAGGGGTGGGAAATTCAGATTAAGGTCATAATTACAGTAAATTCTTATCAAATACAACTGAAGAAAAAGATCTCTGGTTGTTAATGCTCTGAAAATTGGCATCTAAGACTAAAACTATTGCAAAATACACATTTGCTATGCTCCAGGGGCATTACTTTCCAGCCATCTGTGCTAAACATTCATTCATGCTGGTTAACTGAGTATTTTGGTCAAGAAGATGTCAAGAGTCTATTCTACTGGGAATCTTATAAGCTGGACATGTCAACCACTCTCTCTCCACCTATCCTCACACACACGAAAAGAATCAGCATGAAAACATACTCTTTGGGACCACAGATTAAATTTGAAGAAGCTGTAAGCAGAGGCTGCAGGAAATGTGCGGTCCAGCTGACAAAGATGAGGAAGAGGGTGGGAACGTATTACTAGAAGGGCACAGAGGTTTAAAGAAGGCTACCTGGTTAGAGTCAAGGGTCTTACAAATAACTTCATACAGCTCAACATACAAAGCAAATATTCTGAAAGGTACATAAAGATTCTATTATCCATATGCAAACTAATTCCATTTTTTCAACACACTGGTTGTATTACTACACTAAGCAGTAGGCTCTCATTGAGAACAAACAGTTAATGCCCATTATAAGTGGTGTCTTACTAAATAATGATTACTAGATGATAAACAGGATAAAAAAAAACCTTAACGAGAAGAGCAAAAGATAGTCCAAACTTTGATCTTATATTGAATAAAAAGGGTAAAGGCATGCCTGTTCTATCAAATTTGGAAGTGGACAATTCTGTCAATCATCTCTCAATAAAGCTGAGGGGAAACTGGAAGTGGAAACTGAGAACCGGTCTGTATTCAGACATAATGGAATCTTGCAGATCTTATGCCTTTTCAAGATTATGGCTACCAAACCCTCTCCTCCCCTGAGTTCTGCAACCTGATTACAACTTGGTGCTGCTCCTGCTCTACCAGTGAACACAAGGGGACTGAAGATGAGTCACTCACAGCCGTCCTGCCAAAACTGAGCTCATGGTTTCCCAAAAAGTAAGCAAAACTAACAGGATCTCAAGTTGACAGGGAAGGCGAGAAGCACTGAGCAAAAGGACAATGCTCCAGCATCTTCTCCCCACCTTGCACGGGACACTCCCATCAGCACAGAAACACGCGGATGTAGCTCTCCTCTTACACCTTCACTTGACGCCTCCTCCTATGCCAGCTAGCGTCGTGCTAGCGTCGTAGTCCTCTGTACTCCTCACTGCCCCCAACCTCCTGCTGCTCCCCCGTACACTGCTACCTTCACTGTGACCAATGACCTCCCCTTTGCTAAGCACAAGGGTAGAATCTTGGTCCTTATCTTAACCTCTCGGTTAGCATCTGACACAGTTCGTTACTCCCTCATCCTCTCTGATACACTGTACACCTGGCTTTCACCGCTCTCCCTTACCTCTTTTACTGGTTCCTTTCCAACCATTTGACTTCTTAATGTCTTGGCCACCAGGAGGTTCAGTTCTTGACCCTCTTCTCTATCTACATTCTCTCCCTCAGTGATTTCATCCCATATCATGGATTCGGATATCTTCCATATGCCAGCTTCTCCTTCCTAAATGGGTATTTCCAGCTCAGCCCTCTCCCAAAATTCTAGACTCACAAATTCCAACATTTCTGTTTGAATTTCCACCAGGCATCTCAAAATCAACATGTCCAAAACCAGATGTTCATCTTCCTTCCACTGCCTTTACCCCCGCCCCCACCACTTTCTGCCCCTTGCTCACTCCGGCGCATCTACACTGGCCTCCTGGCTGCTCCTCAACACGTCGGGAACACTTCCACCTTGGGGACTTTGTCCTAGCTGTCCTCTTCCCAGACCTCCTACCACCATCTCCACCCCAGGCACTCCCCCCATCACCCTTACTCTGCCCAGCTTTTATTTCCCAGAGCATATATTACTTCCCAACATACTACATAATTACTATCCTGATGTTTATGATCTGTCCTCCCCCTATTATAATGGGAGCTCTGTAAGGCAGACGTGTTTGTCTTGTGGCCTCCTGTATCTCTAGTGCCTTCATAGCACCTGGCAAGGAGGTCTCAAGAAATATTTGTTAAATGAATGAATCATCTCTGATGCTAAAATATAAATGGTAACCTCCAGATTCATATGCAGGGCATGCGTGTAAGTAGTCCCGTGAAAAGGTCACTCCCCATCTTCCATGAATATCTCCTACACACCCCCATCTTCGATGGCGCAGAATTATTAGGGCAGTAGAGAAGCAGGTTTTTTTTTTTTTTTAAGATCTTATTTATTTATTTGAGAGGCAGAGAGAAAGCAAGAGAGCACGAGCAGCAAGGAAAGGGAGAAGCAGGCTTCCCACTGAGCAGGGAGCCTGGCGTGGGGCTTGATCCCAGGACCCTGGGATCATGACCTGAGTCAAAGGCAGACACTTAACCAAATGAGCCACCCAGGAGCCCCAGGAAGCAGTTTTAAAAAGAGGCTCTCCTATTAGTCCCCTGCCCCTGCTTGCAACACTGAACAACTGTGGGTTAGCAATTTTTATATAAAATGTTACTAATTATCTAGTCATATTAATAACACTCTTAACAAAATTGAAAACATGCCCAAACTACTTATAAACTGTTGCAATTTTAATTTCTAAAACGTTTGTCAGACATAATTATTCCTTAAGAGTATTCAAGCTAGGGGCGCCTGGGTGGATCAGTGGGTTAAGCCTCTGCTTTCGGCTCAGGTCATGATCTCAAGGTCCTGGGATCAAGCCCTGCATCAGGCTCTCTGCTCAGCAGGGAGCCTGCTTCCCCCCTCTCTCTGCCTGCCTCTCTGATCTTTCTCTCTGTCAAATAAATAAATAAAATCTTAAAAAAAAAAAAAAAAAA